>NW_020954596.1:46318982-46359460 GCF_900497805.2 Vombatus ursinus | reverse complement strand
CTGCAATGGCTCCCCTCCTCTCTCAGGCTTAAACCAACCAACTGCAGGAGGTCTAATCCCTAGCCATGGTGCTGAATACTTCTAGAACTACAGGGCTAACACTTACAATCTAATTAGAGGGACATAACTTACACACATGAAACAATTAAAGAACAATTGAAATCTCAGCTGTGTGGTACTGACTGCAATAGTTCAGAGAAGAGAAAGATCAGTGTGAGCTGCTTGCAGTGTTTTGAAGAAGAGAGAGAAGGGTCACCAGAATAGGTTCTGCTGAGAAGGTGGGACTCTGACTGGGCCTTGAAGGGTAGGTAGAATTTGGATAGATGAATTGAGGAGAGGGATTCTAGGTGTGGAAATTAGCTTAAGAAAAAGAAGGAAGAGAGGAGTAATCATGATTTACTAGGTGTAATAAGATCAATCTGACTGGAGCAGCTGGTGCATATTGCGAGTGGGAGAAATAGTGTTGAATAGGTAGAAGGAGCATAAACAGTGTTGAACTAAATTGAATAAATAAGATAGATCTAGATTATGGAGAATCTAAAAAATCAGGTAGAAAAATTTGGATTTGATATGGTAAGCAATTCAGTTAAATCCAGCAAGCAATAAGTAATAGCTAACTCTAGGCAAGGCACTGGGAATACAAAAGAGAAAAAAAGCAATCCCTGCCATAAAGGAGCTTACATTCCACTGGAAAAAGTAAGCCATAGGTTCTTGTGCAAATATATCATCTTCCTCTCTTTCAATATAAAGTGCTTTGCTGTGAAACGGTTCCTTGCCATCCTGAGAATGTCCAGTTTACTACCAGAAAATAACTTATCTAACAAATTTTTTCTAGCATGTTTCCATACATTTTTTTCATGAGATAGTGTTCAGCAATGAAAATCAAAATTGTTGACTTACTTTGAAATTTATAGTATATTGTTGCTAGATCATTTCTAAACTTATATAAGTTTTATACATTGGCAAGGAAATTTTGAATCATAGAAAGGGCACTGAGAAGTCTTCTAGTCTTGGTCAACAACTTTAATTAGTCACATATCCATGCCATATATAGGAAGAATAATTCCACTAAATTTTTTCAGTAGTGTTACATATGCCAAAATTATATTCCTTTATCTTACCCTCTGTTTTCCTTGTAACTGGGAATATACAAATAACAAAATCAGGTGAGGGAATTTATCTTCCTCCACTGGTTTTATTTCAGAAAAGGAATGGGGGATAATTTAAGGAAACCATTTCCTGTGCTTAATGAAAGATTAAGTCAAAGTTGCCTGGCTGATTTATTCCTAGACTTTCTATGTTCTATCAACTTATTTACTTTGACTTCTATGCACCCTTGAGGATTATTGTGAATATTAAATTTGATATCACACAAGGTCTTTGACAAGTTATTTGAATAACTAGAATCAGAATATATGAAGAGTTTCAACAGAACTGAACTGATTGCCAAATTCCTAAAATTGTGTTTGATATTTTTTGAAATACCTTTCCTAAGACAAAAATAGCAGACTAATGTTGATTATATATTTGGAAGTACTCTTCAGTTGGTCTCTTATATTTCAGTATAAAATGTCCTTCTGATTTGTTCCTGAAATATTAGGTACTAAGAGCCATTGAATGAATATTTCTTGATGTCCACCAAACACTTAAAAAGGAAAAGTGACACCCAGGATGTGGTCATTGTGGTTGCAGTCCTGAGCTATTTGTATCATGGAGGGAGGTGAAATCAGGATATTAGGGAGAAATGAGAAGGAAGAGAATAAGCCATTTGCCATGGTTGAGGGCAAAGGACTTGATAGTTAAGAGTTTTGTGCCAAGTGCTTAAAGGAGAATAACTTAAAATGTCCTCTGTCCCATATTTAAGGGCTCAAGATGGGAGCAAAGTACAGGAGCAGAGAAATTAAGTTTGTGGTAGGTACTAAGCCTTGTGGTAAGAGCTGCCACCATCCTTGCAACTATTGATTCCCATATTGACTTTATATAGAAAATGGTGTGTTGTCAGGCTGGGAGGTAGAAGACACAACAGGTGCAGTGTAGGACAGATTTTGGATCTTTTTGCTTCTGTATGGAACTGCTAAGGTGGGTAGGAGTTTTGGGTAGTTAGAAAGCGCTGGTGGGTGGAAGTTTGGTGGATAGAGAGAATGGCCATTATTGAAAGAAGTAAAAACAGGACAGTGGTACAGAATGCAGTGTTCAGTCTTGGGTTTTCCCTTTTATCATCATTATAGTGGGGGAAGGTGTCCATGGTTGTTTGTGTGAGTGTGGGCCATGCCTCCTCTTGGTGCTACTGAGATCAATAATTCATTTATTCACTTATTCACCAGTCACTGTAGTATTCACTAGTCACTGTAGTACCAGTCACTGTAGTACATTGTGAGAGGTAAACTCCACCTAAAGTATGGGCATGAAACTAATAGTCAACAAGAACCATGAGGGAAAGTTGAAAATATCTTTAAGGAAAGAGTTTAGAGGCATCTGGCTGCTGTTAAATGCTCAGGATACAAAGTAAAAAAAAAAATGAAGCAGTTCCTGCCCTCCTCCAGTAGCTTATATTTTAATGCAAGGAAGCAATATTTATATAGATAAATAAAATATATTTGCAAAATAATTTGGGGGTAGGTGGGCGCCAGTAGTTACTTGGAGGATCAGAAAAGGTTTCCTGTTGGAGATGTCACTTGAGATGATTTTAAAAGGAAACACACAGCTCTTTATAAGGCAGATATTAGAAGGGGATAAATTCCAGACACTGGAGATAACCTATGGAAACACAGAAGAGTAGTAAATGGAGTGTTATATATGAGGAATAGCAAGAAAGCCAGTTTGACTGCAGTATAGTAGTGTGGGAAGAATAATCTGTAACAACTCTGGAAAGGCGGAATGGAGTCAGATTGCAAAGGGCTTTAATTGCCAATGTGGATCCCACGGCATTCCTAGGAATTGATGCAGAAGGCATTATAACTCTATATATTACATGCTCTGAAATGTAGAGCAAGTTACTATGAAGCTATGGATTAAAAACCAGCCAAATGTTTATCAGAACAGCACCAGCTGAGCTTTCACGCTGATTTTTGCCACTGCCACAGACTAGGGATGGCTGTTATGAGCTAACAGATACTAGGCAGACAAATGCTTTCCTTTTGCTTTTAACATTATTAGAAAAATCCCTTCCTATTGTTATTGTGGTAACATAGGTAGCTCAAGCCTGGTAACTCAGGTCTACTGTACACAGGTACCAAACTCTTTTTCTACTAGCCAATCCCAGGATATGATTGGGGGACCTCTTCTGGATTTATACTACTCAGTTATCAAATTAGCAATGTCTTAAATTAAATAATGCTGCTAAATATGCAATGCCAGAGGAAAAGGGGATTGGGCTAAGTCACCAACAGAATTCCCATTTTCAAAGGTTTATTAACAATTTAAACATTTATTCATTAAAACGTCTCATTGACTCTAATGCATATACATACAAACCTACATTCCCACCCCCATATAATTATAGCTAACATTTATTTGGTGCTTTAAGGTTAAATGCATGCCATATATTATCTCATTTGATCTTCACAACAACCCTATAAGGTAGGTGCTATAGGAAACTCAGTTTAAGAGAGATTAAGAGACTTACTCAGAGTCATACATTTATTGTCTCTAAGATTACTTATAGCTCTAAATCTATGACCCTAAGTGTGTATGGCAGGATTCCAACTTAGGGCTTCCTGATTTTAGATCCTGTACTCTTTCTTACAATCTTCAATTCTTTCATCTGTTCTATGGTATGACACTTGGCCCAAAGGGCCAATAGAAATGAGGCTATGCTCATTGGTAAGTGGAGACTGATTATTCAATGGTCTATGTCTATGTGATGGGTGGAGTTGGTGAAAGCTTAAGATACTGGTTTTCTGGCTTTGAGAGAGAGAAGACTCACCATTCAAGACTCTTCAAGTTCCTGGAGAGAGAAAGAATTAAGAAAGAAGCTGACATGGGAAGCCTGCACTTCCATCATATTCCTATTCCCAGCTTATGAAACTAAAGACTTCAGAGAATTTCTTGTTGGGTGAGATCTGGAATTTTCTCTCTTGGTTGAGCTGAGTTATCTTGCTCCATTGCAAGAATTCATTCACTCTTACTATTGTCTGGTATATATTCTCATGTATACTTTTCCCCCAAGTTTTCTTTGCCACTTGTTTGGATGATTTGGTTTATTTGCTATCTGCTATTGCAGAACTGAAATTTGGTAGGAAGGAGACCAAACCTTGACTGTTCAGTTTGGGGCACTACTTCCCTCTTAAGGGATGATAACAATCTGACTAAAAGCTTGAACCTAAAAGTTACCTTAGCTAGAATAACAGTAGTTTAAGGACCAGATAGATATAATTCTAATTAATACTCTGTATCTTTTAGGACAGCTGGGTGGCAAGTCTTTGACCTCAAACCTCTGGCAGGAATAAAAATCTTTCTTGGAGAAGGGTAGAAGGGAAGAGATGCTAGAGCTCTCTGTTTTTGCTTTCATGTGAGCCACATTCAGACAGACATATGTGGATACACATAACTTATGTAGACAGCATAACATAGCACAATCACACACAATCTCTACTGTAGAAACTTGGTGATTCTCATAGAAGGATTTCCATACAGTCATGAATATTAACATTAGGTTAATTAACCACTACATTCCAACAACAGAATGAAATAAAATCTTGACTTGGTGTCTAAATTTTAACTTGATATATCAAGATTGACACATAAAAATAACATTTTTATTACTGCTACAAAATAAGACATGATGGTGCTAGACTGGGGCCAGTGAAGCTTCAGAACATTGGCTTTTGAGTCAGAGGTCTTAGAATTGAATCCCAGTTATTTTCTGTATGACTTTGGAGAAGTCATTTAGTCTCCCTGGGCGTCATTTTCCTCATGTATAAAGTGTAGGATATATAATAAGTGATCTTTCAGGTCCTTTCTAAGTTAATGCTACTTTGAAATACTATAAGCCTTTAGTAAAACTTAAGGGATTTGTAATTTTGTTCCTGGGGCATTTCCTCCAATAATTCGTATCACAATCCTTCCACATCTTAGTATATGATCTTGGAGAGTTGGTATGGTCAGAGAATTCATTCTCCTGCATCCAGAACCAATGCATTTTCCACTATTCTCACTCTTTCTAGCCTGGTTCAGGCATTTCTTCCAGATCATGCCTTGAAATGAGTCCTGCCCAAGAATTGTAGCCATTATTTTTCTGCCTTCTTTGTCTTGGTAGATGTCCCTCTCATCTGTTAAAGAAAGAAGTAAAATTCAAATCTCCATTTTGCTCTGAGCCCATCCCTGAGCTCCCCAGGAATATCCCAGGTAATAGATGTTGATTAGAGGAAAGTACATTTATTCTCAGAGGGACTTCCAAGTTAGCAGGCTCTATATTAAGCTGCCCCCCTTCTTCAGGCATACATGTCATCTTCGGTCATTTCTTCACAGTTATTAAAAAGTGTAGCTCATTAAAAAACTACTTTGGTCTTAATTTCCTTACCTTTTAAAGGAACAAGATTGCAATTGACTTTGTCTAGATAAAAATAACTTGTTGCCTGCTTTATCTATTAAAACCCATTTAATGTACCCTAATAAATAGTGCTGTCCTGTCAATAATATAAGATCATTAATAATAGTTTTATTTTCTTAATTTTTTCAAGTCACTTAACCTAGCAATGTAAAATACTATCACCATCTTTTACGTAGATGGCCTAGGAAGAATGTGAAATAAGCAGACTTTGTCTTTTGTGTCTCTCTTTTAGCAAAATGTTCCTTTGCCACAGGTTTCTTGCCCTCATGCCACTCCTTCATTACCTGGTGACTGCCACTAAAGAGCTTCAAATGGCTCTATCCTCCCTAATTGTGCTCAAAAACAGAACCATATTTAGCAATTCTAATGCCTGGAGTAAAGGGATGGATCAGAGGGGTGAAATAAGGCTCCATGGCAAAGGGGAGAGACCTTGGAACTCCACTATGAAGAAGAGAAACAAAGACCCAACAATATCAACTGTTGGCCACTGCTGGGAAGGCTGCAATAGGTTGAGTCAGGGAGGAAGTTAGCCATATGATAGCTTCTTATTTTAACTAATTGTTCTTACTAACTAGGCACTAAATTCAGTTGTTTCCATTTGCTAAGTAAGTGCCCATGTGGTCAGTGCCCTCTAAATTTTGGTATCCTGGATAGAAGTCTCAGTTACCTTTCTAGTTATGTTTCTGGCTTCAGTGCTCCTCTTCAGTGGTTCCAAAATTTTTGCAGTAGTAAAAGTCTTTTCCTGAAAGAAAATTTCAGCATAAATCCTTGAAGTAGTATTTTTTTTTTTAAAAAATCTGCTGGTGGCACTAAATAAAATAAAGATTTTTTAAATTTAAAAAGAATTTTTTTTGCAGAACATAATGGTTTAATTTTTTCTATACTGCAGTTTTTAAAAAAATTTTTATTAATTAATTTTAGTTTTCAACATTCACTTTCACAAGATTTTGAGTTCCAAATTTTCACCCCATCTTGTCCCTCCCCCCACCCCAAGATGGCATGCATTCTGAATACCCCTTCCCCTAGTCTGCCCTCCCTTCTGTCTCTCCCCCCCTTCTCTTCTCCCCTTCCCCTTCGATTTTCCTGTAGGGCAGGATAGATTTCTGTACCCCATTTCTTATATTTCTTATTTCCCAGTTGCATGTGAAAACATTTTTTTTTAAACATGTGTTTTTAAAACTTTGGGTTCCAAATTTTCTTCCTTCCTACCTCCCCACCCACCCTCATTGAAAAGGCAAGCAACTCAATACAGGTTATACATGTGCAGTTATGCAAAATACTTCCATAGTAGTCATAACATAAAGATTCTTAAAGAAATTTATATTTTTACATCAATTTTATTCTGAATATCACACTAATACAAAAATCTAGACTAGAAAATAGGTGGTGAATATTGTTAATAATTGGAAACAATACTTTTTAAAGTTTCTAAAGTGCTTCACAATTTATGTAAGCTGGGAGTTTTACTTCATCACTTTTTTGTTTAAGAAATTCAAGCTTTGCTTTTAAATGTCTATCAACAAACATTGTTTTAGAGAAATGCAATTGAAAAATAGTTCTCCTATATAGCTTAAACACTTAAAATAATTATTTTTATATACACAGCAAAATACAAAAAGTGGATTCAATCCTAAACTGATTTTATACCAATTGCTTTTAAAATATACATACATATGTGTGTGTATAAATTCTACACATTATTTTCAAAGTTGTACTGGTAAGCTCATCCATGACCTCCTCTTATTTATAGTAGAAGTTGCTAGGTCTTATGTGATTCTGACTATTCTTCATTGGTACTTGAACTGCTTCATTCTGAATGTTTGCAATATTGTTTCTTTGATGTGAGTTCTTGATTTTAACTGTGACATTCCCGAGACTTTTCTTTTTGTAGTACCTTTCAGGAAAAGATCATTGTTGTTATTGTTGTTCAGTGTTTCAGTCATGTCTGACTTTTTGGGACCCCTTGTGAGGTTTTCTTGACAAAGATACTGGAACTTCTCCAGCCCATTTTACAGATGAGGAAACTGAGGCAAACAGGGTAACTTACCAAGGGTCACACAGCTAATGAGTGTCCGAGGTCAGATTTGAGCTCAGGTCTTCCTGACTCCATGCCCAGTGCTCTATCCACTGTGCCATCTATGTTCACCTTTCCCTTTGGTTCTAATAGCTCTGGGCAGTTTCCACATATGATTTCTTAAAATATAATGTCCCAACTTTTAAAAAATCATTATTTTCAAGTATTCTATTAATGTTTAAATTTTCTGTCTTTTACATATTTTTAGGAAAAGTGGGTTGTTTCTTTATATCATCATATAGCTTATACTTTTTTGTTTTTTTAATTTTAAATTTTCATATTCAGTTCCAAATTTTCCACTTTCCTGTATTCCTCCTCCACCAATTAAGAAGACAAGAAATACAATACCCATTATATATATATGAAGTCACATAAAACATTTCAGTATTAGCCATGTTGTGAAAAAAAAAAACAAGAAAAATATGCTTCAATCTGCACTCAGAGTTCATTATTTCTTTCTTTGAAAGTGTGTGGAATTTTTTGTCATGAGTCTTTTGGAACTGCTCCAAATTATTGTATTGATCCAAATGGCTAAGTCTCATAGTTGATTATTGTTACAATATTGCTGTTACTGTGTACAGCATTCTCCTACTTCTTTTACTTCTCTTTGAATCAGTTCATATAAGTCTTCTGAAGTTTTTCTGAAATTATCTCCCTTATCATTTCTTACAGCACAGTAGTATTCTATCACAATTATATACCATAACTTGTTCAGCCATTCTCCAGTTGATGGGCATCGCTTCAGTTTCTAATTTCTTTGCTGCTACAAAACGATTTTTGTGAAGGTTTTTGTATTTTTTTCTATTTTCTTTGATTTTTTTGTGTTACAGACCTAGTAGTAGTATTTCTGGGTCAAAGGATATGCACATTTTTTATAGCCTTTTGGTCATAGTTCCAAATTGTTCTGCAGAATAATTGAACCAGTTTATAGCTTCACCCACAGTACATTATTATAACTATTCTTCCTACAACCCTTCAACATTTGTGATTTTTTTTTCTGTCATGATAGCCACTCTGATGGGTGTGAGGTGGCATCTCAGAGTTATTTAATATGCATTTCTCTAATTATTAATGATTTAGAACATTTTTCATATCACTATTGATAGATTTGATTTCTTCTTAATACTGCTTGTTCATATCATTAGGTTTTTAAAAAAATTTGTCTCAATACCCTATATATTTGACAAATAATACTTTTATCAGAGAAATGCTATAATTTCCCCCCAGTTTCCTACTTTCCTTCTAATTTTGGCTGCATTTGGCTTTGTGCAAAAATTTTTTAATTAAATATAATCAAAATTGTTCATTTTTACCTCTCACAATCCTTTCTCACTGTTATTTGGTCATTAACTCTTTTCTTATCCATAGATCTGACAAGTAATTTTCTGTCTTCCCCTAATTTGCTCATGATGTTACTCTTTATGTTTAAGTGATGTACCTATTTTCACCTTATCTTGGTATGCATTATGAGATTCTGTCTATGCCTAATTTTTGCCAGACTGCTTTCCAATTTTCTTAGCAGTTTTTGTTAAGTAGTGAATTTTTGCCCCAATAGTTGGTTTCTTTGGTTTATCAAACTCTAGGTTATTTGTGGTCATTTACTTCCGCATACTGTGTACCCAATGTAGTCCACTGATCAACTGTATTTCTTACCTAGTACCAGGTTGTTTTGATGATTATGGTTCTGTAGTTTAGTTTGAGATCTGCTATAGCTAGACTGCTTTCTTAACTTTTTTTTTTTGGATTCCACTGATATTCTTCACCTTTTGTTCCTACAGATTTATTTTTTAATTATTTTTTCTACTTCTATAAAATAATTCTTTTGCATTTGATTGGTATGGCACTGAATAAATAAATTAATTTAGGCTGTGTTGTCATTTTTGTGATATTGGTTTGACCTATTCATGGACAATTACATTTATCCACTTGTTTAGATCTGTCTTTAATTTTGTGAAGAGTGTTTTGTAATTGTGTTCATATTCCTGTGTGTGTCTTGGCAAGTAGATTCCTAAATGTTTTATGTTGTCTGCAATTTTTAAAAAAATGGAATTTCTCTTTTTATTTTTTGCTGCTGGACTTTGTTGGTAATATGTAGAAATGCTGATAATTCATATGGGTTTATTTTATACCTTGCAACTTTGTTAAAGCTGTTAATTATTTCAACTAGTTTTTTAGCTGACCCTCTAGGGTTCTCTAAGTATTTTATTATATCATCTGCAAAAAGTGTTTCCTTGTTGCCGGTTATTGCTTCAATTTCTTTTTCTAGCTAACATTTCTAGTATGCTATTGAATAATAAAGGTGATAATGGACATCCTTGTTTCATCCCTGATCTTTTTGAAAAGTCTTCTAGTTTATCTCCATTATAGATAATGCTTATTTTTGGTTTTAGATAGATACTACTTATCATTTTAAGAAAAGTGCCATTTATTCCTACCTTTTCTAGGAGGAATGGGCATTTTATTTTGTCAAGAGCTTTTTCTGCATCTGTTGATATAGTCATATGATTTTTGTTGTTTTTATTATTGATATTGTCAATTATATTTATCATTTTCTTAATATTGAACTAGTCCTGCATTCCTGATTTAAATCTTACCTGGTCATAGTGTATATTTGTGATATATTGCTATAAACTCTTTGTTACTGTTTTATTTATTTATTTTTTACATCAATTTTCTTTAGGGAAATTGGTCTATAGTTTTATTTCTCTGTTTTTGCTCTCCCTGGCTTAGGTATCAGCAAAATATTTGTGTCATAGAAGGAATTTGGCAGTACTCCTTCTTTAGCTATTTTTTTTCGGAGTTTACATGGTATTGTAATTAATTATTTTTTAAAATTTTTGATAGTATTCATTTGTGAATCCACTTGGTCCTGGGGATTTTTTATTAGGGAGCTCATTTATGGCTTGTTCAATTTCTTTTTCCAAATAGGGTTATTTCAGTATTCTATTTCCTGTTCTACTAATCTGGGCAATTTATATTTCTGTAAATATCCATCCATTTCATTTAGGTTTTCATAATTGCTTTAATTTCATCTTCATTGGTTGTATTTTTATTCTTTTCATTTTTGAGACTGGTAATTAATTTTTCTTTTTTAAAAATTAAATTAACCAATGTTTTATCTATTTTATTATTTTGTTTTCATGAAACCAACTCATTGTTTTATTAATTCAATTGTTTTTTTACTTTCAATTTTATTAATCCCTCTTTGATTTTCAGAATTTCTATTTTGTGTTTAATTAGAGATTTAGAATTTGTTCTTCTATTTTTTTTTAGTTGCATTCCCAATTCATTAATCTGCTCTTTCTCTCTTTTATTGATATATACATTTAGAGATATAAATTTTCCCCTAAGTACTGCTTAGGCTGCATCCCATAAATTTTGGTATGTCATCTCATTGTTGTCATTATCTTTAATGAAATTTTGATTGTTTTATGATTTATTCTTTGACCCACTCATTTTTTAGGATTAGATGATTCAGTTTCCAAATATTTTTTAATCTTGCTTCCAAGGCCCTATATCAAATATAATTTATGTTGCAGTATGGTCCAAAAAGGGTGCATTTAATATTTCTGCTTTTACAATTTGTTCATGAGGTTTTTATGTCCTGATATATTGTCACTCCTTGTGAAGGTACCATGGTGGTGTTCTTGTTGTTTATCCTCTGTTTTTGAAGAAGACCAATGACATCATGGGGTGATGTCTTGACTCACACGTGACTGGGATTTAAATGAGGCAGAGTTGCACAAAGTCAGCCTTATTCTCTATTCCAGAGTCGTTGAAGTCCAGTGGCAAGACAAAAATCAAGATGATTGGCAACAGCTCATGTTGCAGTGGATGACCTTGGTGTCTTCAATGTCTGACCAAACTCTAAGCACTCCACAATGCCTGCTTAAGCTGCTTTTATGACCATTGGAACAAATTGTTTTCATCTGCCCATTCTGTCTGGTGGAAAGTCTTTACATGTTTAGGATAGACATCCACCTAACTCCCTAATGGGTTTGAGGCCTGTTGGTTACCCTCATCCTAGTTGAGCCTATCTGCAAGACAGTTTTACTGGAGTGTGGCCTCTGTACATGCTATGGCTTCTTGGGGCCACAGGTGAGAAGTGGGTACTAGATGAACATCAAGGGTAAATGAGTAGCCCTGAAAAGGGCTCAGCAAGCCCAGAGATGCTAGTTCTCCCTGAAACCCCAGGTGCCATGTACAGCTGAGTAAAAGGTTTACACCTTTCTACTCTCATTAATTTTCTCCCCCAGAGAGTTATCATAACTATTTTTTCTAAAATTCCATTATTTCCTTAATTTCTTTCTTACTTATTTTATGATTAGGTTTGTCTAGATCTGAGAGGGGTAATTGAGACCCTCTTTGCCATCTCATGACAGAGTATTATGGACTTCAGATCCCCTGGGCCAGAGATGTCCTCCTCTCAGTGCTGAGGCACCATGCTGGTCACTGGTCACTGCTACTACTGCTTCCCTGGTGTTTCCAAGGTCCCTACTCCATTTGGCTACATGACCACCTTGGGACTTTCCAAGGGATTTCTCTTTCTGCCTTTGTACATAAATCCTTTCAGGCTTACGTGTTTCTGGTTCTCTGAGAGACTACTCTGTACTGGCATTGCCTTTTTTTTTGGTGACTCATTGCTTTTGTGTAGTTCTCATTTGGGGCAGCTAGGTGACACAATGGATAGAATGCTGGGACTGGAGGCAGGAAGACTCATCTTCCTGAGTTCAAATCTGGCCTCAGACAGTTACTAGCTGTGACCCTGGACAAGTCACTTAACTCTATTTACCTCAATTTCCTCATCTGTAAATGAGCTGGAGAAGGAAATGGCAAATCACTCCAATATCTTTGCCAAGAAAATTCCAAATGGAGACAAAAAAGTCAGATGTCAGTGAAACAACTGAACAACAAAGTTCTCAGAAGAAATTACCTGCTATTGTTGGAATTCTTGATCATTATTCTCTCTGGTATGAATATAAGTGTTTTGCTAGGGTAGGTATATTAGAGCTGGGTTGTCTGCTCCCATTCAGGCAGCCATTATAGCCAGAAGTCCTCAACAAGAATTTATTAAACCCACATTAATTAAACCTACAAAAATATTTATAGCAGCTCTTTCGTGGTGGCAAAGAATTAGAATTTGAGGGGATGCCCATAAGTTGGGGAATGGCCGAACAAGTTGGGTCATATGAATGTAATGGAATACTATTGTGCTATAAGAAATGATGAACAGGCAGACTTCAGAAAAACCTGGAAAGACTTATATGAATTGATACTGAGTGAAGTGAGCAGAACCAGGAGAACATTGTACACAGTAATAGCCACAATGAGAGATGACTAACTTTGATAGACTCATCTCTTCTTAGCAATGCAAGGATCCAGACATCTCCAAAGGACTCATGATGGAAAATGCTGTCCACATCCAGAAAAAAAAAACCTATGGAGTCTGAATGCAGATCAAAGCATATTATTTGTTCTCTATCTTTTTTCCTCTTTTTTTTTTTGTTTCTTCTTTCTTGTGGTTTCTCCCATTGGTTCTAATTCTTCTTTACAACATGGCTAATGTGAAAATAGGTTCAATATAAATGTATATATAGAGCCTATATTAAATTGCATGCTGTCTTGGGGTGGGGGGAAGATGAGAGATGGGGAGAAAATTTGGAACTCAAAATCTTGAGGAAGTGAATGTTGAAAGCTAAAAATAAATAAATTAAAAAGAAAGAATTTATTAAGAGATTGTTATCTGCTAGCCATTGTGCTTAACGCTAAGGATACAAAAAATACAGAAAAAATTCCAGCCTTTGTCCTAAAAAAGTTTATATTCTAAAGGGGGGGCCACGACATTTACATAACTAGATACATACAAGACATGTACAGAGTAAACAGGGTATTCTGAGAATGTCTTGTTTGTAAGTGCCTCTGTCATTTTGTCAAAACCAAGGATATGTGAAATATTTATTAAAAATAACACAGAGCATATGTCAGAATAAGTAGAAATCAGTTTAAGAGTTGGAGGTAGTTACTGTCCTATTTGTGTTCCTTTTGTTTTAGAGATTAATAATTAAGCTAGGTTGACTGGATGGCAGGATGTTTGTCAGTGTCAAAGTTATTCATACTTTTTGCTTTCTTGTTTCCCCTCACTTCTGATCTTGCTCAGTTATCTGTAATGGACATTGGTACAAAATTATTTATAGTATAAAGATCCCCGGAAATTTAAATGTATACCAATGATTTTATACACACTGCTGAGTCAGACAATTAGCTAATTTGGCATCATACCTAATTGGCCACATCCAATGATTTCTTCTAGATTAATAAGAAGCCAACATTTGAGTCACATGATTGATTTGGACTAGTTTCTAGTGCTTTTCTGTGTTGGCTGATACTGTAAATCATTTATGACTGACATAGGTAATAAAGGAGAAGGACTTGTTATTTTTATTGCTCTGTCACTACACTGTCTTTCTTCACAGAACTCCTTGGATTGATTCCTAAAATTATTGGTTTTCTGGAGCACCATCTGAGAAATGCTAAAATTCCAAGGCTTTCCCATTCTGCCCTGTTTTAATCTGAATGTGCATATTTCATGACCTATTACCCCAAGTTCATGTTTTAGCTGTAAATCCAGATAATTTGCTAAATTAAGTCATGTGAATGGGATAATGGATTAACATGTATTTTATTTTAAAAGTGTAATTGATGTATGAGCTGATCACATATAATGAAAAATTGTATAATAATGACAGCAATTGTCAGAACTGACACTCATCATGCTTTCATGTTCACAATTGTGAGTCAGGTGACCTGGATTCTATTTCTATGTGACCTTGACTAAATTATTTCATCTCACTGGGCTTCAGTTTTCTCATTTATAAAATGATGTTGTTGGACCAGATGATCTCTGAATTTCTTTCTATAATTTGGAGTTAGTGATTTTTAACAGGGGTCTTTTGCCTTAATCCAAAGGAATGTCTGTAATCGTAGGAATTTCTGGCAACATGGCAGGTAGATGAGAGAATCAGTGCAGTGGAAAATATGTCAGATTTCCTCTCATGGGTCTTAAGATCACCTAGCAGCTTTGCAACTTCCTATCTGTGTGACCTTGAGCAAATGGCTTAATCTTTCTGGGCCTTAGCTTCCTTATCTCTGAAATGAGGGGCTTGGACTACATGACCCCTAAAGTCTCTTCTACCTCTAAGTCTATATCTTTTAGTATTTTTGATTAGCCACATCTTTTGCTCTTCTGAAATCATACTATCTCAGTAGCCATCAACTCCTAAGATAGGTCATAGTTTATTGGTCTATAAAGAACTTTTATGTCGTGGTGAGCTAGAGGCTAATTTTTACATAGGTACCCTCACTTTCCCACTTGTTAGCTCATCTCATATGAATATGCAAAGGATCTATGATTTCCATAGTACAAGGAAATCCCAGCATAGCAACTCCTTACAGAACTGAAGATTGAAGCTAGTCTGTAATTTAGTTGAGAAATCCTAGGGGATTGCCTTAGATACATAATGGTTAATCAAATGCTCAGTCACACAGCTAGTAAATGTCAGAGGAAATATCTGCACCCAGTTTTTTTTTTAACTCCAAGTCAAGAACTCTACCTGCTATACCATGCTGTCTCTCCCTGCCCCATCCTCCTTTCCCACATAGTCCTTTAATTAAAGTTAGAAATGGTTTGACTTAATCACCATCGAGATTCATGTGTTCTTCCATTAGCTTCCAGCTCTTGTCTTCCTTCAGCTATGGTTCCTGGAGAGAAGGGATTTTTCACCCTGGTGGTAGAAGTCTGAAACTGGAGCCTGATATGGAGGGTTACAAGTGGTGCTTCCTCACATAATAGCATACTCTTGAAAGATGATTATCTCTAGCAGGTTTATCCCTTTGGTTCTCTCAAGCTTGTTGAAAAATTGTGTAATAATGACAGCAATTGTAAGAGCTGACACTCATCATACTTTCATGTTCACAAAGTGTTTTTCTCACAACAGCACTAGGAAGTAAATAGCCCAGCTCCTGCTTATTATCCCTTTTGCATTGCCCTGGTTCCTACCTGTGAACTGTTATGATTGGTAAGGAGAAGCAATCTCTAAACTTCTGATCTTTGCCATTAGAGTTCCTTTTGTGTCCTGCCCTCAGCATGGTTACAGGGAGATTAGACTTGGCTCTTTATGACCTGGAATAGGCAGTTACAAGCTGAGCAAAACATTTTCTGCTCGGCGATTTTCTTGAAGTAACTACAGCTCACCAGCCACAATTGCATCCATGCTGCTTGATTTTCCATAACAGTTTCCAACTGAATGTGCAATGGTTTGTTCTAAGCCTTCAACTGAAAGCATTGAAATAATTTCCTAGGGAACTTCTGGATTTAGGGAAAAGTAAAGGCACAGTGTCTTTTACTTCTAAGTAATGAATTCAGACATAGACTAGATCAAGAAAGCATGTCTATAACAACTGGAACATTCCTTGTGGAGCAGGATTAATTGCATATCTTGGCCTTTCAGTCATTGACCTGTCAATTGAGGTTGCAAGGAAACTGTAAAACTGTAAAAAAGGTGGTTCATTTTAATTTTTTTATTCTGGCCACGGTCACTTTCATTTAGGAATTTAAAAAAAGCTTCATTTCATTAGACCTTTAGGGGAATACATGAGTTAGTGGCATCTCTTAATTTGAGAGAATAAACTCTCAAAGGGGAGTCTCAAAAATTTGGAATTCTAGTCTAGTGCATGAATTCAGTCTATTTCCCCTTGAAAACCAAGGGGAATTGAAAGTGTATAGTCTTCAATTCAATGACTACTTATTAAATAATACTATATGTAATGATTCTTTTCTTGTCTAAACTTCAGAGGTTTGTGATACCAGAGAAAGTTGAGGGTAGAAGACTAGAGACTGGGTAAGCCAATCATTGAAGTGTAGCAGTCTATAGAGTTGCTGCTATAGCTCCAAGCATTATTAACCATCTCTGCTTTCATTTGCAAGAATGGGATGATGGTTCTTGACTTAAGTGTTAGGCTGTGACATTGGTCTGCTTTTTGAAACTTCTCCATCCCTTCTGCTAGGTGGGGCAGAAGCTGAATCCAGAATTTATTCTGTAATATATAGTCATTTTCCAATTTCTGTTTAAATAGTTTTAATTTCTTCTGGAAACTATGCTATGGAAAATCAAGCAGCATGGATGCAATTGGGCTGGCGAGATATGGTTACTTCAAGAAAATCACCAAGCAGAAATATAGATTTTTTTTAAACTACTGTTGGTCAGTGGATTGCCTTATTTGTGAACAGAGGGGTTGTAGTAAGGAAGAACAGTGTTTGGATATCAGTATATAGAGAGCCAGAAAAGACAGGAATTTGAACCTTGGTCTCCCAGTATACCAATCTGTCTCCTGACTTGGTACTGAGTTAAAGTAAGACAGAATGTTACAATTTTGGTCTATTTATTTTGGATAACCTCCCCCAAAAAGCAGAAGTAACCTAGATCCTCAGCTTTACTTTTGCCCCTTCGGCTAAAATAAACTTAAATAACATTTTTTGCTACCTGAGACAAGGTAGGGTTGTCAGGACACTGATCTTCCTCCTTCCCTTCCCTCCACATATGCAGGGAAAATTTTCTGTAGGGGTGGAATCAAGGACTAGAAAGTAGGAACTGTTTGGTGGGAAGAGAAAAGGTATGGCTAGCTATCAATGGCCACTTTCCAAAGGTGATGGCAAGAGAAGGGAGCTAACATATTTTCCCTTTAGACATGACCTTTACCTCAAAGCTAAATACAGAGAGACACAGAAGGCTGCAATAATAATGTAAAAACAGAAAGGCATCAGTTAAACAAAAACAAGATAGAAAATAAAGGAAATAAAAAAAATCTCAATGCTTCCTAAGAATATCTCAGTGTCTTTTCAGTTCATTCCCTAAAACAAACACCTATCTTTTTTTTATTCTAATATTCTTCAGGGGAGTCTATGTGTTTGCAAATTATGGAGTCTATATGTATGCAGATTATTTCCTAAAGAATCAAAATTTTAAGTTTCCCAAAGGACAATGGAAAAATGTATGGTAGGCAAAAATTGACTATCAATGGTATAGACCTAGATATAATATAGATATTAATACATTAAACAATATATTATATTATATATTAGAAAGATAATACAAATATATTATATCTATATGCAGATAGATATAATACAGATCAGTTATGACTTTATTATGAGAAATGATGTAAAAATATCATCCTATATCATTCAAGTGATGTATGACTGAAAAAGAAACTGGCTAGTCTTCCTTGAAAATGAGCAATAACAAATGGAAAGGCTTTATACATTAGTACCTATGAGACATCTAGAGATGACTAGAGTGAAAAATTTATGGGGGGAACTAGACAATAATTGCACAGAATGAAGTAGTGAGTATGGGGTTTCTGTGCCAATGGAATACACTCTTTTATTATATTACAGCTCCAATGAAGTACCAAATGTTAGACTGACACACTTTAAATGAATGAGTAGGCCAATTGTAGGATCA
Source organism: Vombatus ursinus (assembly GCF_900497805.2). Classification (NCBI taxonomy): domain Eukaryota; kingdom Metazoa; phylum Chordata; class Mammalia; order Diprotodontia; family Vombatidae; genus Vombatus; species Vombatus ursinus. The sequence continues at coordinate 46,341,315 of NW_020954596.1, read as the reverse complement.
ATGAAATTGTGAAGGAACTAAACCATCCCTACATTTACTTTCTCCTTATATATTATACTAGTGGCAAAGTTGTATCTAAATAGTAGGCTACCTCACATGGCATTATTACAGAATCATGGCTGTGCACGGATAGATTTTGGGAGAGTCCTTGAATTTGGATGGAAAGAAATCACATCTTGATTTCAATATATTTGCTTTCCTTTTTTGTAATCCAATGTATATTATTCTTTGGATTTAAAAAATTATTCTGAGAAGGATCCATAGACTTCATCAGACTGCTAGAGGGTATCGTGATAAAAAGCAGGTTAAGAAACTGATAGGACAAAGTTGCTCCTGAGACCTGAGTGGCTCAAGCTTCTCTGACATGACTTCTTGATAATCTAGGGACATGAAAGTCCCAGTCAAGTGAATTCTTGGTCTCTTCGACTTTTTGGGTTTATATAACCACAGGAATCACAAAACCTTGATGACATACTGACTAGATCATTTCCAGGTGGAGATGAGGGTGGCCATATTCAGAGAAGCTAAGTATCACCATATCCTTGATGCATATTTTTGTTATATTAGGACAAAGTGAATCTCCTTTGTTAAATGTTCAATGACATACAAGTACCTTATTTAGTCCTAACTTTGAACCTGAATTAAGAGGGTGTTGGCATTAGAACTGTGCATATAACAGAATGCTTGATATACTAGAATAGGCAAATAAGAATTATTTTCACTGTGCACTCAAAGGCAAGCAAGGAAGACAATTTCATGGGATACTTGGCCATTTTGCTTTCTTGTGCTGATAGCAGTCCTGAACTTTGCTGAAAGTTTCATTTGCTGGCTTATCTTCTGTATCATGTTACTTAACTATGGATGTTGTTCAAGGTTCTATCTTAGGCCCTTTTCTGTCCTCTATCTACACACTCTTATTTGGTGACCTCGTCAGCTCTCACGGTTTAATTATCATCTCTGTGTAGATGATTTGCAGATTTTATATGACCAGCTCCAGTGACTCTCCTCAACTTCTGTCTTGAATCACCAATTTTCTATTAGACATTTCGAACTAGGAACTAGGAACAGAGTCACCTTCAACTCAACATGTTCAAAACTGAACTAATTATTTTCCCATCTCTCTCCTAAACTTTCCCTTTTTCTACTTATGGTATTACCATCCTTCTAGTCTCTTAGGTTCATAACTTTGGCATTTTCTTGCATTGCATACTCCCCCTTACTCCACATATTCAATAAGTTGCCAAATCTTATTTCTAATTTCATGATATCTGACTCCCAACTCCATTTAAATTGCTACCACCTTAATTCAGGCCTTCATGCTTTTTTGACCTAGATTATTGAAGTAGTCTCCTAATCATTTTCCCTTCCAGTCTCTTACCACCTCAATCCAAAATGATTTTCCTTAAGCATATATCTGACCTTAAATGCAATCAACTCCACTAGCTCCCTGTTGCCACTAGGATAAATAAAAAATAAGCTCATCTGTTAAGCTTTTGAAGTCCTGCACAAGGTGGCCTCAACCTATCTTTTCATCGGACATCACTCTCCCTCCTAGACTCTGTGATCCGGTCAGACTGGCCGTTTCTCTCTTCCTCATGTGAGACACTCTACCTCCCATCTCTACGCTTCTGTACTGGCCTCCCATTGGCTTAGAACGCTCCCTGACCTTACCTCTGCTTCGCAGGGTCTCTCTTTTCTTCTAAGATGCAGCTCCAGCGCTGTCTTCAACATGAAACATTTCCTTATCCCCACAGCAGTTAATGCTCTTCCTCCCAAACTGTCTTGTTTTAGCTTCCTTTGTATTTATATTTGTTACCTTTATATTTGTACTGTATAAACTTATATATGTATTTATTGTTTCCTCTTCTAGAATGCAAACTCCTTTGAAGTAAGCATCATTTCATTCATCCTGCCACCTAGCACACTGCCTGGCACATAGTAGGTGCTTAATAAATACTTATTTATTGATTGAATAGCAAGAAGTTAATTGTGGCCTCTCACCGACATTTATAGCAAAATAGAGAAAAGACAGAGAAGCAGAAAAGAAAAGTAGAAAAAGTCCATGAAGAATTCGACAAGATCCTCCAAACCAAATCAACATATGTGTGTGTGTGTGTGTGTGTGTGTGTTGGTATTCAGTGCCATCAATGTAAAAGTGGGCCCCAGAGAGGGTCTTGAAAAATACAATCTAATTCAACATGTATTTATTTTTAAAAAATAATTTATTTTTGATTTATCAACTATCACTTCCATATGCTTTTGAGTTTAAAATTTTTCTCCCCTTTCCTCCCCACCACCCTCCCCAAGATGGCGCACAATCTGATATAGGCTATACATATACATTCTTATTAAACAGATTTTCAGATTAGTGATGTTGTAAATAAAAATTAGAACCAATAGGAGGAACCACCAGGCAGAGGAAACAAAACTCAACAGAAGAGAAAAAAAATAACCAATAGTATGCTTCAATCTGCATTCAAATTCCATAGTTCTTTCTTTGGATATGGATAGCATTTTCCAACATGAGGCCTCTGGAGATGTCTTAGATCCTTGTATTGTTGAGAAGGGTTAAGTCTGTCAGTATTAGTCATTGCACAACGTGGCTGTTATTGTGTACAACGTTCTCCTGGTTCTGCTCACTTCACTCAGCATCAGATCATACAAGTCTTTCCAGGTTTTTCTGAAGTCAGCCTAGTCATCATTTCTTGTAGCACAATAGTATTCCATTACATTCATATACTTCAACTTGCTCAGCCATTTCCTAATTGATGGGCATCCTTTCAATTTCCAATTCTTTGCCACCACAAAAAGAGCTGCTATGAATATTTTTGTACATGTGGGTTCTTTTCCTGTTTGTATGATCTCTTTGGGATATAGCCCTAGAAGTGCTATTGCTGGGTCAAAGGGTATGCACATTTTTATAGCCCTTTGGGCATAGTTCCAAATTGCTCTCCAAAATGGTTGGATCATTTTACAACTCCACCAGCAATGCATTAGTGTTCCAATTTTCCCACATCTTCTCCAACATTTATCATTTTCTTGTTTTGTCATGTTGGTCAATCTGATAGGTGTGATGTGGTACCTCGGAGTTGCTTTGATTCAACATGCATTTATTAAGCACCTCCTATGGACCAAGCTTTTGTTCTAGGTTCTGAGTATAGAAAAAAATAGGAAATAATCCTTGCCCTTAAGGAGCTTGCCTTCTATAATGGGGAAACAACACGTACGCAGAAAAGTAGATACAAAGTGATTCTTTGGGAAAAGGGAAAAGTGGAGTTACTTGGAAAGGAAAATGGAGTCATAAAAAGTATACTGGTAGAGGTAGGCAGAATTGTTATGAGCCTAGAAAGGATCAATGAATTATTACAAGGAGTGGGACGGAGAATGGAGTGCATTCCTTAAATGGGGCACAATCTATGCAAAGGTATAGAGGTGGAAGATAGAATGTTACATTTGAGAACATGAAATAGGCTACTTCGGCTAGGATGTAGAGTATACGAGAGGGAGCAATGTGAAATTTTTCTAGATAGATAGATTAGAGCTATGTTGTGAAGGACTTGAAATACCAAACAGAGGATTTGCTATTTAATCCTAAGGATAAGAGGGAGTCACTGAAATGTCTTGAGCATGCTTGTAACATGATCTGACTTGTACTTTAAGAACAACAATATGGCAGTGCAGAGAATGGATTGAAAAGAGAACTCTGATGCAGGAAGACCAATGAAGACACTATTGCAATAGTTCTGGTTAGAAAAGAACAGTGCCTGAACTAACATGGCGATTGGATGAAGAGAAGGGGATAGATATGAGAGCTATTTCAGAGTCAGAATAAATAGAACTTCCTGTCAGATATGGGGGAAGTGTCATACATGCGAGAGTAAAAAGTTGAGGATTACTTCAAGATTGTAAACTTGGGTGACAGGAAGGTTGGTGCTTTTCTTTGACAGATATAAGGAAGTTGGGAAGAGGGATGTGCTTTTTTTGGGGGTGCAGGGAAAGCACAGAATCTGACCTCTCCAGCAGAGGAGGGAGGTAATGAGTTCCATATTGGATATGTCAAGCTTCAGATCTATTGGACATTTTGATGGAGATGTCCAGGAGGCAGCTGGAGCTCAGATTTAGAGTCATCTATTTAGAAATAATGTGGGGGCAGCTAGGTGGCACAGTGGATAGAGCACCAGCCCTGAAGTCAGGAGGACCTGAGTTTAAATCTGGCCTCAGACCAAACACTAGCTGTGTGACCCTGGGCAAGTCACTTAACCCCAATTGCCTAAAAAAAAAAAAGAAATAATGTGATTCAAGATTAAGAAAAGACAGAGTTTGAAACATTATAGATTTTAAAGACTTGTTATTTTAGATTATAGACCTAAAGTCTCTTGCCTACATATCATGAATACTTTTTCTAAAAAGTAAATCAGATAGTAATAGATAAACAAGCACCAAATTTATACTTTGAAAATCTATAATTTCATCGGCATAGGTGCTCACCACTGATACAGGTCACAACATCTTAATAAATGATCTTTGACAATTGCCTAGATGGAAACATTCATCTAGACTAATAATGAGTCTCTCAGGAGTTAGTGAGGCTGGTCTTTAGAAAGCAGCCAACGGTCCAGCATAGGGCATATATATTTGCAGCCTAATTTAATAGGACGTTCTAGCTCTGACATTTCTCAGGCATAGCTTTTGAGAACCCAGAGTCAAGAACATTATTATCTTAAATTAAAAATATTATTTCCTATTATAGATCAGAACTGCACACCTATTGGCAAAGGAGACACTTGGTTATTGTGATGAGAGATAATTTTTTTCTGTAACTACTATTTTGGCTATGCCTTTTCACTTTGCACCCATCAAAAACCTCTAACAGGACTATTTTCTGGGGATTACCTCGCATGCTTAATTGTATCACTGCATAGGCATTGATAGCTTCTTTTGCTCAGGGTTGCCGACTGCTCACCTACCTACAAGATTGGAAAAGCACAACTATTAGCAGCATCAGGCCTTTAGAGTCATCAGAATTCTACTTTAGAGCTTAATCCCTGAGGGCTCATGAGAACCACTAGGTGACAGATACTGTCATTCTTCTTTGGCTGGCCCAACTCTTGAAGTAGGATACTATTTCAACTACTGGTAGAAAAAGAGACAGCTTCAGAAAGGGCTGGTTAAAAGACTATGTGATCTCGGGTAGGAAGGGTCTACGTATGAGTCCAGTGGTGCAATATTATTATTTTCTGAATGTCTGAGTTGCTGTATGTGTGTGCAAGAAAGCTGAGTTTGCCCAGGGTAGTAGCAATAAAGGACTGTCAAGTTGAAGACTTTCTCTGCCCTTGTTTGTTACAGAAACCCAAGAGACACATAAGTAGCAGAAAGGCAAGAAGCCTATTGTCATCGAATGTGAACTATGATTTTAAGAGACTGGACTTGAATTATTATTCCACAAGACATGACTATACATTTTCATTAAGGTGTGAAACACAGCAGCAGGCTTTCTCTCATTTGCTCTTTGCCCTTTTGCCTCAGTGTAGGTTTAAATTTAAGGATGCACGGCAAATAGGACAGATAGGTCCCTTCTTTGTAATTGCAAAACAGATGTCCAGCAGAGAGCTCTACTTTCCTGGACATCTTGACACCAGGAGGGCTGCATGGGCAATATTTATGCCTTTACCCTTTTAAGAGAAATGAGAAAGCAGTCAGGAAATCAGTAATGATCAAGCTCGACCTTTCCTTTACTATCGGATTCTTTATGGGCAGGCAGACCCCAAACTGCTTAAATTAGGAACACAGACTGGAAGGGAGCTTAGAGGTCATATAGCTCCACCTCTTCATTTTACAGTTGAGGAAATTGTAGCTTAGTGATGTCAGGTGACTTTCCCTAATGTCACACAGATAAGTTGCAGAGTCAGGATGTGAACCCAAGGTCTCTGGCTCTCAATTCTCTGCTATTTCCACTATGCCACCTTGCCATCTGAGAAAAACTTTAGTGCAGAGTAGGGACCTGCTCCATTTCTTATCTTCACTACCCTTTCTCCTTCTTCCCCTGTTCATGCATTAGAACTTCCCAGGGACTATGGGAACAGCATCACTACCCTTTGAATTCTCAGGGATCATATCAATACCTTTTCATTTCCTTGAAGCCTTGAGATCACAGGAAAGGTTATGTGGGATTATGCTCACAAGGGAGTCCCTGGGCTTCTGAATACAATAGAGCTGGAAGTCACCCTCCCTTCATGTAAGGAGGCTTGGCTAAGCATAGAGAGTATACTGTAGAGGGATTGTGGCAACAGCACCTAGCCTGGAGAAATACCAGACAAGGCAGTTCCCCAGTGGAGAGAGTCTGAACTACTGGTTGAAGACTCCTAAGCTTAAGGATATGTTTTCTAGAAATTTTCAATATTTAAAATGTAGGAAATTACTTTCCTTCCATGCCAATGGACATTTCATAGTCAGTTTTTATGAAACACGTGAAAATGGAAGAGTTAATGTAGGCAACTCTATTTCAAACAAATATTTAATACATTAATTTTTTGAAGCCTAGATTCTTAGCCAAATTTCCCCTGTCACATCCTTTATTTTGAAAAAAAAAATCTCCAACTTCTGATGTATCACATACCAAGATATCTGGATGCCAACTTCCATAAAATAAAAAGGTCTGAAGTAGTGTCATTTTCTTTACTATTTATTACATGTTTTTAATTTATAAAAAAAAGCAATTAAAATGTAACTCAATTTCTCAGCTTAAGAAAAGAAGCCATCTAAATTTTCTTACATAAGCAAGTTTGTGAAACATCTTTTCCAAGAAAAATATTTCCAGATAAGTGATAAATTTGTAGCCATAATGAACAATTGAAAATTAAAAAAATAACAAAGATGTTACTAAATCAAGGATGTCCTATGTTAAAGGGCTTTTTTGGTCATATAACCTGAGATTTCCATTCCCCGCCCCCAATTCTTACCCTTTCCCTTCTAAGTACCTGAACTATCTGACCAACTGGCTCCTTTAGGAGTGAGCATCTTCTTGCCAAAGGCAAGATTTTGCTGCAATTCTCCCTCTAAGCAAACACCCATCAAAATCAGTTGTGCTTGGCATGTCTTCAGATTGCAGACTCAGCCTTTGCCAAAATGCAGCATTCTATAACCTTATTCAGTGAATTATGGGATCAGATTCTATCTTTGGCAAATAGATTGTACTTTTTCCAGGACAGAATTTGGCTCTTAAAAGAAAAGTAGTCAAAATCAATAGGCAGAGCCATCTGTATGCTAAGTTTGTCTGCAGCACCTTCTCGGTTTCCCTGTCTGCACTTCTTCCTTTGACCCCCTCACCCATGAAGCAAGTAGTCTCATCCTCTCCTTTGGTTGTACAGTGTTCAATTAGGGTAGTTATCCATGCTCTGAATCTAATAGATTCCTTTCCCCCACCTAGCTATACTTAACTGTCTCCATACTTCCCCCACCTCCATCTCATTCCTTCCAGATCCTGCAAAGTCATGAGCAGTGCCAGTCTTTAATAAACTAGTTCAAGTAGCCCATTATATCTACTGGCTGGCTCTATACACCAGACAGTGCTTCATCTTCACATCAGATCTAACCATACAACTATTCCATCTCATCATCTATCTATTTATGCTCCCCCCCTCTCCAGAACAAAACTCCTCTCCCTGGTCACCCCTATATGTATCATCCTCCCTTATTAGAATATAAACTTCTTGAGGGCATGAAATGTCTCTTTTTAAAATGTTATATTTCTATCACTTAGCATTGAGCCTGGTATTAAGAGCAATTAAATTCATTTTCATAGATTTCTTCATAAACTAATCCATAGTAAATTTGTGGTAGCTTACATGTCACCCTTTCAGAAATATTTACATTACAATTATTTCTTTGTTTTTTGAAACAGTATTGCTGCTATGAGGAAAAACTTCCTAGAGATTGTTAGTAAATCAAGGAGCATTTATTAGGCCCTTACTATATGCCAGTCACTGTATTCTTACTTGCAGATAATGTTACACTCCTTGTATCAAGTCCCAGAACACTGCATGACCTTCTCAATGAGACAGATGGGCATTCAAAAGAGATCGGTTAAACACAAACTGGCTATACATAGCAATGGTAAGGCATGCATTGACTTTATTAACTTTATTAACACAATATTCTCATAATGATGTCATGAGTATTTTATGACTATGAATCATGGATTTGATTGAAGTTGAATCAAAAGGCAATGGAGAGAGAGAGAGAGATGCATGGTTGGTATAAGTAGGCTGCAGTATATATTATCAATGGTGCTTTGCTCACAAGAAGTAGATAAAAGTCGTCATGTATGATGACAAAAAGAGGTGGGTCACTCATGTACTAAGAGTAAGGTACAACAGGCAATCTCAGTGCCGCACTATTACCCACAATTTCAACCAGCATGTAAATTCATGCAGTACTTCCTATCATTCCACATGCATGTGGACTTAAAAGCATTAGAGGAAAGTGTCCTTTATGGAGCATTTATTGAAGGACATGGACAAAAAGTAAGAGAGACTGAAAAGGTCTACGTGAGAGATAATGCATAAAGAACCTTGAATAATAAGAGTAATTTATTTATAAATAATACTTTTACACTATGCTCTAAGTATATTCTCCTATCTACTGATTCTAGGAGGAGGATAGTAAAAATATTATCTATTTTATAGATTAGGAAATGGAGGCTCAGGAAAGTAATTTGCTGATCACATAGCTAGTAAGTGGCAGAATAAAGGACCCAATCCATGTTTTTTGATTCCAGATCTGGTACTTTTTTCCTATTATACTAAAGCAAAATTCCCAGGAGGACCTGAGTTCAAATCTGGCAGCAGACACTTATCAGTTGTGTGTTCCTGGGCAAGTCATTTAACCTCTATCTGCTTTAGTTTCTTTGTATATAAAATGAGGATAATAATAACATCTATCTCTTAGGCTTTTTGTGGAGATCAAATGAGATAATAATTATAAAGTACTTCGCAAATTTTAAAACACTATAAATGTTAGGTGCTGCTGCTTGTGCATATAATATTATTATTATTTCAGATTTTGGAAACCACAGGGTAAGCAACTCCTATATGATTCAGTGACTGGAGGTTTAGAGAAGGTGGCAGGGAGTAGAGCAACAAGAGAGTTGTTCATTGTTGACTGGGCTCAGGATCTATTATCATTCATTTCCCTTCTGAAGAAGTGAGAACAAAAGAGACCCCTGGATTCAGAGTCAGTGGATCCTGGGTCAAAATTCTGGTTCTGAGCTTGCTACCTATGTGACCTTGGACAAATCATTTCCCCACTTAAGGTCTTGTTTTCTGTAAAATGAAGGGACCGTACCAAAAGATATTTTAGGATCTGTTCTGTTCCAAATCCTAGGACCTTATGACATAAGAATCAGTATTTGGAACAGGAACAGAGGAAATGAAGCGTTGAAAAGGAAGATGTTTTCAGCCTGCAGGAAAGTCCCCAGACTATTAGCACTATAGAGGAAGCAGAATAATGACAGCTGGCACCAGAGAAGAAGGATCCTAGAAACCAGGGTAAATCCATAGGCTAGTTAAGTGAGGTATAAATAACGACACTGGAAATTGCTGCCATTGGCTACAGCCTGCTCTTCAAGCCGACCAGGAAAGGATGGTTCAAGAGCAAAAGAGGTGGTGCCTCCAGCAGGTTGGAGGCTTGAGACACCAGGAATATAGAGAAGTAGCAGGGGGATAGCTTCTAGCTTTTTATAACCTCAAGCTTACAAAAAAAGAAATCTAAGGGAGAGAAAAGAAGAGTCTTTCTTATCCTTGCATCCAGGTAGCAAAGGGCAAGGTCTTTTCCAGGCCATGGGCCGGTAGATTGAGATAAATCTGACTGGGGTACTGCTGAGAAGAGAGTTAAGTTTTTCTGCCCAAACCTAAGGTTTGATGAAATGATTCCTCTTGGGTCAAGATGCTTAGAACTTAGTCATATTGAATCTACTGGAGAGAAATGGAATATCAAATTTAGAGGAAAAGAAGATTAGCTCCAAGGACAAAAATCCAGCAGAAACAGGAAGTTATACAGACACAGAGAGGAGAAGCTAAGAAGTGCAAGCCAGGGTTTCCTGTAAATATTCATAAAGAATCAGGATTGACCAAAAATAAATGCCTTTGAAACTTTTTTCCTGTCTCATACATGGAATCATTTTCCTCCTTACCTCTGCTCCTCGCTTCCGTAATTGTCTCCAAGATGTCAGCTCAAATCCCTCCTTTTGCAGGTTTTTTTTTTCCTGAAAGACTCATTCCCCTGCCTCCCCCAACTGTTAGTGCTTTCCTCATGAGATTATTGTCCATCTAAACTGTACACATCGACTATGTAACTGGTTATTTACAGAGTATTACCCATTGGTAGGTAAGCCCCTGGAGGGCAGGGCCTATTTTTGCCTTTCTGTTTTTTAGTACTTAGCACAGTGCTATTACATAGTAAGTGCTTAATAAATGTTTGCTGACCTACAGAAGGGTATTGTGATGTTTTCAGGAAACAGTTGCAAAGAACAGTAAAGAGATACATTTTAAGAACTTTGATTGACATGGTTCTACAACCTTTGGCATGCTCGAAAGGGAGGAGGCTGCTGTTGACCTTATGACATTGCTGTTACTGCTCAGACTTTGGACAGATGTTGCGTCTTGAGATCTGTAAGAAATTGTAGTAGATTCCACTGCTTAAGACTCTCCCCTGGGACTTGTCCAACACCAGGGACCACAAGTCTAGACACAGAGGGAACATTACCCATATAACCAGGCTTGCTAGAGTTGCCCCACTTTACTACGCAGAAGTCCTTTCTATCAGGTCCTATTCTTGCCGTCCCTCAGAGTGGTCAGTCAGTCAACAAGCATTTATTAATTGCTTATTATGTATCAGGCACTATTCTAAGTGTTGGAGATACAAAAAAAGTCAAAAATGATTAAACCCATACTTTAGAAAGATCACTTTGATAGCTGGGTAGAGGGTGACTGGGAATAGGAAGTTACTTGAGGTGGGGAGACCAAGTAGAAAGCTATTGTAATAGTCTAGTGTGTGCTGATGAGGTGTGCACCAAAGTGGTGGAAGTGTTAGAGGAGAGGAGGGAGTGTATAAAAAAGATGTGAAAGTATAATTAACAGGACTTGGCAATAGGTTAGATATGGGGGTGGGATGAGAAAGAATTAGGACTAGAAAATGACACTGAGGTTGTGAGCTTGGGTGACTGGGAGGATGGTGGTATGTTTAATAGTAATAGGTAAACTTGAAAAGGCTACAAGTGGAGGGGGAGTTGGTGTTCGATTTTTTGTTTGCAGATGATTGTGCACTCAATGTGGCTTCTGAAGATGAGATGCAACAAAATATGGATTGATTCTGTGCTACTTGAACTAATTTTGGCTTAACAATTAATGCCAAGAAAACACAGGTACACTACCAGCCAGCACGATACCATCGATACATGGAACCGTGGGTTACGGCAATTGGAGAAGTTTTGAGTACTGTAGGTAAGTTCACTTACATTGACAATATACTTTCCAGGGATATACACAGTGATAATGAGGTTGACGCACATATTGCAGAGGTAGCTCAGTATTTGGGAGGCTCCAAAGGAAAGTGTGGGAGAGAAGAGGCATTAAACTGACTACCAAACTGAAGGCCTACAGAGCTGTTGTGCTGACCTCATTATTGTATGCCTGTGAAACCTGGACAGCAGACCAGCGTCGTCTCAGGAAACTGATGATTCCATTTGAATTATCTTAGGAAGATTCTAAAGATCACCTGGCAGCATAAGGGACCAGACATTGAGGTCCTTTCTTGAACTAAACTGCCAAGCATTCAAACTCTACTGCAGAATGCCAAACGTATGCTTGCCTAAAAGACCGTTTTATGGAGAACTCACACAAGGCAAGCACTCACACAGTGGTCAGGAGAAACAATGCAAAGACATTCTCAAGGTCTCTCTGAAGAACTTTGTAACCGATTGTTGAAACATGGAAGACACTGTCCCAGGACTGCCCAGCATGGTGTGCCCTCATCAAAGAAGGTGCAGTGCTCAGTGAGCAAAGCAGAATTGAGGTAGTTCAAATGAAATACAAGGTGTGCAAATTTCGAGAACCTACCCCCAATGTTCACCTGGGCTATTCGTGCCTCACCTGTGGTACAGCATTCTGAGCTCATATGGGTCTGATCAGCCACAGTCGGATACACTGGAACTTGACTCTAACATGGTCCTCTTCAAGAACAAAGGAAACAACCAATGGGTAAAATACTAAAAGAGGAGGGTTTGGGGGAAAGATAAATTCCATTTTGCATATGTTGATTTTTGTTACACGTGGGAATCCAGTTTGAAATGTCCCATAGTCTAGTCAGATAAAGAAGCAAGACTGGAGGTTTACTCTGCGGGTTGAGTATCTGTTGAGAAATGGCAGCCCAGATGCTTGGGCAAAACTGTCTACCCAAATAAGCTGACTACAGTTAGCCTCAAAGGGGAGAGCGTCTGGTATTGGCAATAGTTGATGCCTTCTGGCTACATGGATAGATTGCCAAATCATTTCTTTATTGTGATTGCACATTGGTAGGCAAAGGACTGATTCCTACCATAGTCTTGGGAAAAAAAGCTGGGATGTGGATAGTCCTTTATAACTTCAAGTTTGGTTGGCAAGACCAACACCTGGGAGGTCAATGAGAGTGTATTCAGTCAGAAGAAAATATAATTTTTATTTTTTAATCAAGGGAACAGTTAGTCAAAATAAAGAGACAGAAACAATCCAGGGTCTTTAAAGCAAATCTCAAGATGATACAATGGGAGCAGTCTAACAAAGTCTGACTTCTAGCTGGAGGGACTGAGATGAAGTCAAAGACCAAATCTGAGGCTGTATTTTAGCAAAAAGAAGCTGACAATGCAGTCCAGGTAGCTGCATTAAATTCTGAGGGATTCACTGATAACTAGTGAGGTGCCTTGTTTTTCTGGAGTGGTGGTGACCCTAGTTTTCCTCCATTATCTCTAGATCCTAAAAGCTTTTGTCTTCTGCTTCAGGTCAAGCTAGGAATAAGGAGAAATTTGGGAAAGAGATGTGGTACTATCAAGAAACCAGTATAAGCCAACTGTGAACATGTCCAAGAGCTTATTGGTGGGAGGAAAAAAGTACGGTAAGAAGGTAGAGTAGGTCCATAAGTGTCACATATCTCTAGCTAGAGGGTAAGTTTCTTGAGCTAATCATTCATTTATTTGCTTTTTTAAAAAATCTTTCTTTTATTCTGTAGCACCATGCTGACTCCCCAGGTGGCATTGCATAAATAATTTTTCTTGCCACAAGTTAAGATGGTCAGCAACACAAATAATTCTAATTAAAAAAAAATGTTCCAGGGGCTCTTTTTCCCATGAAGAGCAGTTCTTTACTTTGATATGCAAAATATCTCACTTTCCCCAGGGACAAATGGAGATCAATCTTATCTGATGACTTTGTAGTACACATGGACCTTATTCTAATCTCTGTTGCTTCTAGGATGTCCAGCATAAAGTTGTATGAAATTAAAAATTGTATTACATGCTAAAATTTGTTATAACTTAATCCTGAAAAATTGATGAAGTACCTATTGTATGGTTATCATAAGATGGGAAGGTGACACAGTGTATATAGGGAAGGACTTGGAGTCAGGAAGATCTGAGTTTCAATCCTTCCTCAGGTACTAGCTCTGTGACCCTGGGCAATTTACTTAATCTCTAAGTGCCTCAGTTTCCTCATCTGCGAGATGGGGACAAAATAGTGCCTATTTCACAGGGTTGTTATGAAGTTAAAATGTGTTAACATGTGCAAAATAGTTTCCAAACCGTAAAGTTCCTTATAAATGTGCTTATGAGGTAATAATAATGTTATTATGTTAGGCATGCTACACTAGAAGACATGTAAGTAATGGTCTTCCAGGGAAAGGGTAAACAACCTGTGGCATTGGTGGCATTAAAAAGGCATCTGAAACAGTATTGGTGGTGTACGACAGCTCATCATATATACACTGACACGCACAGACATACATACATGCACACAGACACACATACACATATATGTATATGTGTGTATGTGACATATTGGGGACAACAGTCTTCCTGTTCTCGGGTGGAAGAAAAAGGTGATGTCCCATTGGATTCAAGGGTGTTCTGAGACCTATTGCATAACAGCCTGATAAACCATAGAATGGATTCTCAGCTTAACCTCACTTCCCACCTTCAGGGCTTCTAGTTCCTGAACACTCTGTGTAAAAGCTGAAATGGACAAGCTTTTCATCTCTAGAAAACCTTTAATTTCTTTCAGTGTGACAGGGACAACATGGTAGCATGGCTTAGTTAAAACAAGATGTAAGTTACAAGAGTTGGGTTCTGATCTTAGTTCTGCTGCAAAAGCTGAGAGGTCACCATGCCTGACTCTGGAGCTTAATGTCTTTGTCTCTACATAAAATGATGGAATTAGACTCGATTGAACCTTAAGATTCCTTCCTCTCTAATTTGATGTAATTCAATCTTCTACAGTGACAACTTTTCAATGGAAGTGAAATAGGGTGAATCAGCATTTTATATAAGACCTGTAGCAACTGTGGTGGTTGTAATGTACAGTAATGACAGCCAGCAAGCATTTAATAAGTTCCTGCTATAGGTCAATTACTGATGAGTGTATGTATAGACTACAAATAGTATACATGTATATTTATATATGTACATATATGTCCATTTCTATACAGGGATGCTATGACACATAAATAATCATAAAGTCATATATACACATGTATATACAAACATATGTATACACATATGTATATGAGATAATGAGATAAAACCTGTATTTTGTCCTGTAGTTATTTGTGTGTGTGTGTTGTAATCCTAACTAGACAATAAACTTCATGAAGACAGGGATCACAGCTTGTCAAAACTTAGTGTCTTCCCCAGTGCCCAACACAGTGCCTTATAGGTACACAGTGGACGCTTCATGAATATTTGTTAAGTTGAATGTCTGCATGGCTTTGAACTGCAGGGATGGATCTGACTGCCCCAGTTCTGTCCTACAGAGGTGAGTTCCAGGCTGAGGTGCACAGTGACCTTGAGGGCTGAGTATTCACTGGCATTTGTTCCTAGGACATGCTACTGTCCTTTTCAGGGAGCCTGGAGAAGCGAAATAATGTCTGGTATCTTCCAGGCCAGGCTTGGCATGGAGAGTAGATTTGGATTGATTCTGAGTTTACTTATGGGGGAAAAATGATTTGCTTGATTAATCTTGAATAACAGAAAGCTAAAGGAGATGGAAATCAAGCAGGAGACAAATTTATTAACAGATTCTCAGATGGACTAAAATTGAATCACATGAGGAGGCCGGTTGTCACTTTTCATTAAGATTTTTTCCTATGTGAAGTGTGCCTCTGTCCTATTGCAGACAAGAATGTGCTGATAGGTTTCAACACTTCATTAAGTGTAGGGGGTATTACTGAGATAGGGAGGCTAACACAGGAAAACAAGAGAAGTGAACATTTCCTATCCTATCTACAAAAGATAGCTGTATTGAATTAGTGCACTCAGAACACTGAAAGACTGGCTGATTTTCATGGTGGGCTCCATCTTTGGAACTCCCTGTTCCAATACATGCTTGGTGCTTTGACTTTTGGGAAACGATTTACCCTTTAGGAGGTAATAGAGTTACAATCTGAGGTACCATATTTTTAAGTACTTCAAAAAGAACATAAGGGCCATGGATTTATACTACCCACAGAGAGATGGCATTTTTTTTTTTAAGGAAAAATGTCTTAATAAGAGGAGAAAAGTCATAGTAAGTCCTTGTCAGTATAACTTACCTGTAAGTATAAATATATATTAAGCAAAGCTCTTAAATGAAAAGCCAGATTGGAACTCCTCATAATAGATATTTTTCATTAGGGAATGATTATTTACTTTATGAAAGAATTCTTCATTTCCAAAGAATTCACTTCAAGATTCATCTAAATATCCAATATGCTTACTTAATATAATATTTGACTTGATTAAAAAAAAAAACAACAGCTGGATTCATACATATCAGTAACACATTTATAGCTAACAGAAAGAACAATGAACTGGGAAGTAGGAAACCTGGATTCTAATTCCAGGTCTGCCACCAATTAGCTACTCAACTCTTGGAATATCACTTCATCTCTTGGGACCTTTGTTTCATTATCTGTAAAATGAAAAGTTTAGATTAGATGCTCTCTAAGGCCACTTCTGAATCTAAATTTCAGATTATGTGGTGAAAATTATATTCTACTTATATCATACAAAGTTTCTAGAACTGTTAGCCTTTTGATATGCATGAGTGGGGAACCTGTGGCTTTGAGGCCACATGTGGCCTTCTAGGTCCCCAAGTGCACCCCACTGACTGAATCCAAACTTCAGAGAACAAATCTTTATATTAATGCAAATCCTTTTTATTAAGGTGATTTTTCTGTGAAGTTTGGATTCAGTTAAAGGGCCACACTTGAGGATGTAGAGGGCTGCATGTGGCCTCAAGGCCACAGGTTTTCCCACCCCTGTTGTAGGACCAACCTAACTAAATCGGAGTCTTATGACCATATTGGCTCCAGGAGGATAAAATTGTTGGCCCCAGTAGTCCTTAAAAACCTGCTACTTAATCACAGAAGAGTTTTCATTTGAACTCCTCTGTTTAGTCAGTCAGTAGGCATTTTTAAGTGCTTACTATATAACACTATGTGTTTAGCTTTGGAACTGATTGTGTGACATGGGAGATGCTGGCAAAGCACCTCCCAGCATGGAATGCCTGCATCAAAGAAGGCTCTGTGCTCTATGAGCAAAGCAGAATTGAAGTAGCTCACAAGAAACATGAGATGCACAAATTTAGAGAATCCTGCCCAAATGTTCACACGGACTATTTGTACCTGACCTGTGGTAGAACATTCCGAGCTCATATTGGTCTGAGCAGCCACAGTAGGACACACTGTAACTTGACTCTAAAGTAGTGGTGTCATTTCGGTCCTCTTCGAGAATGAAGGGCAACAATCAACCAATGTGTTTAGCATTTATAACCCTTTACAACCTGACTCTAATGTATCTTTTCACACTTATTACATATTGTTCTCTTTCATGCATCTGCCTAAATGCTTTTCTTTTCTTGTTCTTTACATGCATCTCCTATCACTGTGCCTTTGCACGGACTACATCTGGTATCTACAATCATTCCCCTACCTACTTCTTTCCTTTAAAATCCCTTGTTTCCTTCAAATGGTAAAATTCAAACATAATTTCCTATATATTTCCCTCAGTTGCTAGTGCCTGCCTTCTACCCAAAGTTCCTTGTATTTTACATATTCTGATATGTGTACATGCTGTATTCCTTAATAGAATGAGAGCTCCTTGAGGTCAGGGACCACTTCATTTGCATCTTTGTATACCTAGAACTTAGCACATGCAGTTAATAAGCCCTTACTATATCTTTGTTATGTTGTTGTTGCCTTTTCCTGAAAATAACCCTTAAATTGTCTTGTATAGGTTTTTTATATACTTACTTACATTTTGTCTCTCTCACTAGAATGTAAGCTCCTTGAGGTCAGGGACTGTTTTTCTTTTGTCTTTGTATCTTCAGCACCTAGCACAGTGCCTGGCACACAGTAGGCACTTAATAATACTTGTCGATTAATTGATTGAAGTTGAGAAGATACTATAATGCCATAAGTCACTGTGGTATGAAGTTAGTACTCCTGTGGTGCTAGTTGGGTGCTTCTTAAAAGGAGTTTTCTATCTAAAACAGCTGGCCTTGGCATAAATAACCATGCTAAGGGGTATGGAAGTACAGGAACACTGTACAAATTATTGAAAAGTATAGCCATAGCATGGAGTGAACAGTGAATAAGCAGAAAAGTTGGTTTGGTGATATGAGGCATGGAGAACTATGGAAGAAAGATGGCTCTGTGGAGGAGGTGTAATTTATTAATAGGCCTGTCAAGGAAGAGGAGGGAGCCTGCATGACAAAGCCAAGGACACATGTAGATATGTAAGCAGCAGGTGTGAAAGCACACAGTCAGAAGTGTAAAACCATTTGAAAAGAACAGCAAGGAGTTTTGTGTGGGTGGAAATGAAGTAGTGAGTAGTAATCTTTTATTAAATGTTAGTTGATAAAAGAACTAGCTAAGCATGGAAATGAAATAATAGAATCTTAAATTTGGAGGGGACCTTTCATACTGCATCCTTAACAAATAGGTAGGCAATGTCTTTACCAGTGTCAGGAAACCCTACCTAATGAGGCAGCCCATCTCATTTTCAGAGAGCTGTAATCGTAAGGACTCTTTTTTTGAGCTGAAATC
Organism: Vombatus ursinus; assembly: GCF_900497805.2. Classification (NCBI taxonomy): domain Eukaryota; kingdom Metazoa; phylum Chordata; class Mammalia; order Diprotodontia; family Vombatidae; genus Vombatus; species Vombatus ursinus. Next base: position 46,322,991 of record NW_020954596.1, on the reverse strand, counting down.
CCAACCCTTCTACCCTTTGGTCCTTCTGTAGGGTCCTATTTCTGGGATTCAGAGTTTGGAGATTGGAGTAGTGCAACAGAAAGGTTAGGTGTAGGGAGGAGGTAAGTAATTAAAATACCATTCGCCTCACCATGGGAGTGGACAGTTCTCCTTTCCCCACCCTTTCCTTTTCCTACCCTCCAAAGACCAAACCTCAGAAAAGCTTTGGAACTCCTGCCCTGAGGATGGGCACACCTGATTCATGAAACCTCACTTTGTCTACCTATCAACACAGGACCATGTTCTTTGGGTGCTTGGCCATTTCAGTGCTACCCTTTGAGTTCCACATCCCTACCTCCTACCCCATGGTTTCCCATAATATAACACTTGTCTGCTATACTAGCTTATATGTGCTGTTTCCTCCTTTATGATGTAAGCTCTTAGAACACAGGGACTGCATGGCTTTTGTATTTGAGTGCCCACACTGAGCACAGTGCCTGGCACATAGTTGGTACTTAATAAATAGTTCATTACCCATCATTTCAAAAGCATTGGAACTAACTTACATTCCATGATTTTCTGTTCAAGCAGGGTCAACAGACCAGTTGGAATAGGAAATTTAGAAGGGAGGTATGGTGAGAGTTTTCCTACCCCCTCCCCAATTCCATAATTTGTTATTATTTTACATTTAACTTTCCAGGGGTTTCAGGGACTAAAGAGTACCCAGTCCAATAAAACAATGAGGAGGAATATTGTTTACATTAATGAACTATGCCTAAAATGTCTTCATAAACAGATTTCTATCTCTATTTGTATACATATATCTATGTAAACAAACACACATATATGTATATATATGTGTGTGTGCATGTATACCTACATATACTTACACGCATATATGTATCTCATAACTAATCCAATCCAATCCAATCTGGAGAACCAATTAACCTTTCTAAGGAAGTGTGTCTTCTGAGGTGGAGTGGGTGGCTCATACTATAAAGAAAAATGGACAGAGCACTTTGTGTGGTTTGTCCTTCATTCCCAAAGAGGACTATGACATCAGGAAGATGATGCCATGACTTACAAATGAATTGGATTTAAGTGTGGGAGAGCTGTGCAAAGTCACCAGCCTCACTTTCTCTTCCAGAGCAATCTGGGTCCAGTAGTGACAGAGCACTTCATTTGGAGTCAAAGGAACTGGCTTCCAAACCTGTCTCTGCTACTTCCTATCAGTGTGTCGTTGGGTAAATCACTCAATTCTCTGGGCCCCGGTTTCGTTATTTGAGAAATGAAGTGATTAGATTAAATAATATTTAAGATTCCTTCCAATTCTAGATCTTATGATCCCACTCTGAGCATGTGGAAGCAGCAGATTAGGGAAATTGTTTATCATTTTGTGCTTGGGATATTGTACTATTTTTCTTCACTGGCACTGGCTTTTAGGAAGGCTCCAACTCCATTTATCTTTGCATTATTTTATATTTCCTCAAATATGTTGCCTGTGCATGAAGTAGGGGAGGTATTTATACAGTGCTGTTTGATGACAGTTATAATGTTGCTTAATAAAGAAATGGGAATACTTATCAAATAGTGCATTTCTCTCCATGTGCTGAGAGAGTTGTGAGTAGATCTTTTGAACTAGGGAATTTTGTATTAGAATAATTCTAGTTGTGGGACTCCATTACTTTCCATAAAAATATGTGTTGTAATTTCATTCTCCTTTTAGCATTTTCCTAGAAAATAGTGCTCTATTTCATCTCCTTTATTTACCTTTGTGTCTTATTTCCTTTAGTTTTCCATTCTTTAAATTGCTTGTTTCTTTACAAATCTAGATGGTTTTCATTAGTTTATGTTCAGTCAAACTGTACTCCACTCACAACCACTGTCTAATACAGAAACTGTTGTTTGAGGGTTGTTGGAGGGCTCCAAAATATTGCCCTCCACTGGCTTCCCACCATTAGTTTCTCATTTAGGTACTGTTTCCAGAAGGTCCTTGTTAAAACGCAAATATTTCACCTGGCAAGGGGTAACACAATCATTATTTAGCACCCCATCAGCATATTAGCATAATTAATTTATCAGATTAGCCAGTTATCAGAAAACAGTCTGATGAATTAGTAACCATACTATGCAAACTTGAAATAGGGGAAAAGAAAGAGGAAGGGAAAGATCTGGAGTCTGAAGTAGCTGCTGGCTGTAGGGAAAAAATGAACAAATTATAAACATATATCAAGCTACTAACTATTTGCTGAGGCCTGCACTAAGCTCTGGGGATGCCAAGATAAAGGCCAGATAATCCCTGCCCTCAAAGGGATTGTGGTTGTGTGTAGTTTGTCCTTTATTCCCAAAGAGGTGATGATGACATGACTTGCAATTGACTTTGGTTTGAGTGAGGAAAGACTGTGCAAAGTCACCAGCCTCACTTTGTCCTGCAAAGCCATCTGGGTCCAGTGGCCAGATATCAATCAGGATGACTGGAGATGGTCCAGGGTGCAGTGGGAGACCTTGGCCCTTTAAAGCTAAGTCTTTTCAAGTTCTCACTTTGAGTAGGGCAACCCCCATTCAGTGAATAATCTTCTTTAAGGAGTGAGTGAAGGGATGGTCTCTTTAATTTAAACAAAAAATCAAACTGGGATGGGAAGACCCAAAAGAGAAACATTTACTATTTACATTCACTCTGAGCCAGGGGGGCCCAAAAATAACCATTAAGTGGTGCTTGGGCACCTATTGTTATCCAATCCTTGAAATCCAGAGTGAATTCGGTTTAAGGCTTGGTCTTTAAGAAAGAAGTCTAGACAGTAAATCCCAAGGTAACTAGGTAGTTTTTGGCCACCAAAATTTGCCTTCCTTTAAGCAGAACACCCTCCTCTCCTTCTCTCTTCTCTCCTCAAGGGGAAGGGAACAAGCATAATACAGCACCTACTGTGTGTCAGGTGCTGTGCTAAGTGCTTCCTACAAATATTATCTCATTTGATCATGAGCCACGCTCATTCTTGTGCTCACATATTTTGTTCCTGCTCCTCTTTTCTGCACCAATCTCAATTCTATACTTCCTCCAAGGCCAAACCCAAAACACACTTACATCAGGAAATACTTTGTGACTATTCCAATCTAGTATGACATTTTCCCTTCTCTGAAGTCTTAAAAGACTCTAGTCTATTGTATTCCATTTTAGCAATTAATTTCTTTATTTTAATCTCCAATTGTTTCTAGAAGGGAATCTTGACTTTCCATCCAGAGAGTAAACTCTTAGAGAAGGGGGAATAATGGTTTCCTGATTCTTTTCTATCCTCTAAACTTCTTAGCTCTATTTGAGGGCACTGGGCATCCACTTAGTGATTGATTGATGATTGTTAAAGGTCTTATATTTTAGGTCTGTCTTAAGTTTTTATCGAGCTGAATTTATGATATCTTCCTTGAACTGAGACGCTCAAGAGAGTTCTCAGTATATTATGGGGCTGCCAAGCTAAGGCTGTTTAAAATCACCCTTTGGTGATTCTATGCCTCACTTAGCAGCCCAATAAGCCTTTAATTTTAAACGTTTTTCACCCTGATAGCATTAGCTAGTTTCATAGTATATTTCATTCTCAAGGATCTCTGGATCCTTTAAAGGCTTATGTTTTACAGCAGCATCATTCATCTGCTGCTAGAAATGGTGAAATGGGGTTGATCATTTAATAGCACAAAGCACAAAGCAAATTGACATAGAGTTTGCCTCCTACTCCCATAGCCACCTTCCAATCTTCTATCACAACCATATCTGTTCAGTTCTGAAGTTACTGTAACTTCTTGATTCCTACTTGGAGACATTCCTTAAGTGATAGAACAGAGAGCCTAAACATTCCTTCATGCCAGGAATCCCTAAATCTAGAAATCACACTCATCTACTGAATTCCAAACCATATTCTTATTTTCTTTAAAAAAAAAGCAATGAATAGAAGCAAAGTTTGTATTTATTTTTAAGAGAGAGTGAGAGATAAAGAGAGAGAGAGAGAGAGAGAGAGAGAGAGAGAGAGAGAGAGAGAGAGAG
>NW_020954596.1:46308191-46318972 GCF_900497805.2 Vombatus ursinus | reverse complement strand
GAGAGAGAGAGAGAGAGAGAGAGAGAGAGAGAGAGAGAGAGAGAGAGGATAATAAAGCAGAAAGAACAGTACATTATGAACAAAAGACCATGCTAGAGTTCTGTCTCTGCCATCAACAAGCTGTGTGACCTTGGGCAAGTCTCTAAGCCTTGTATTGCTCATCTATAAAATGAGGAAATTAGATTTGATTATCTCTGAGGTCTCTCATACCTCTGAAATTCTATAACATTTGCTACTACTCTGTGTAAGAAAAGAGGAAATACACCTTGGATTCTTATTTCAGGTCATCTAACAATGAGCTATGCATCCCTGGGCATTACTTAACCTCCCTGGGCACAGGTTCCCTTATGTATAAAATGAATGCATTGAGTAGAATGATTTCCAAAGTCTCTTTCTCCTCTAATGTTCTATGAAGCAACCAAACTATTGAACTGGAATAAAATCGGCTCAATATGGAGAACCGCTCTTCTCTATGGGGATGTCTTACAGTTCCTATGTTGACCTGGTAAGAATTCATCAGCTGCAGATGACCTATAGGTCAAAGACTTCGCGATGTTTCTTCAGTATTCTGGAATTTAGTTGGTGACTTGTGATTAATGAGGATAGGTAAGTGCTCTTTTACTATTTTCCTGACTATCTTTGATTTCAACTCCATACTCCTCTTCTTTTTATTTTTGCCTTTCTAAACCATTCTAAAAATCAATCTACTTGCCAAAGAAGAAAGAAGCAAAATGAGTTGAGTAGCTTTTCCTTATCATTTGATCTGTTACCATCCACCTTAAGGAGCTAACTAAAAAATCATTGATAGCTTTGTTTGCCAAACTCTCAGAGGAATACCAAGGCCAATGGCTGTGCACAACTGGAAGAATTTCCCAGCCACTCTTTAGGTGCTACTGGCTTCAGTAACATCTCTCTTTTTGGAAGTGACATGCATGTATCAGCAGATCTGTTTTGTGTCAGAATTGGTAAACGCTCCATATAATTGCTTCCTCAAATATAGCACAAGCAGAATATCCACCCACAACTCTTCTCTCTCTCTCTTTCTCTCTGTCATTCATTCCACCCTGCACTCATTCTGGCAAGCAGGCATTCCAGAAGAGGTGGCTATGCTTTGCTCTTTCCTGTTACCTAAGGCTTGAGAAGAGAAAGTAAGAGCCCTCAGAGACCAGTAAGGAGAATGATATTAATAATAGCTTTGCAAATTACAGGAGGGGGAGAGGGGAGCATTAATTTATGGAGAGCTCATGCTGTGTACTGTGTACAATATTTTCCTGGTTCTGCTCATTTCACTTTGCATTAGTTCGTGTAAGTCTTTCCAAGTTTTTCTGAAAGCATCTTGCTCATCATTTCATATAGCACAACAGTATTTCATTACAGTCATATACCACAGCTTGTTCAGCCATTCCTCCATTTATGGGCATTCCACCAATTTCCAATTCTTTGACACCACAAAAAAGAAGCTGCTATAAATATTTTGTCTACATAGGTCCTTTTTCTTTTTTTTTGAAAATTTCTTTGGGATACAGACCTAGTAGTAGTATTGCTGTGTCACAGGGTGTACATAGTTTTATAAACTGTTGGGCATAGTTCCAAACTGGTCTCCAAAGAGTTGGATCAATTCACAACTCAACCAACAGTGCATTAGTATTCCAATTTTCCAATGTACCTCCAAAATTTGCCATTTAACTTTTCTGTCATATTGACCAATTTGATAGGTGTGAGTGGTACATCAGAGTTGTTTTAATTTACATTTCTCTAATCAATAGTGATTCAGAGCATTTTTTCATATAACTGTAGATAGCTTTGATTTCTTCTTCTGAAAACTGCCTGGTCAGAACCTTTGATCATTTATCAATTGGGGAACGAACTGTATTTTTATTGGTTCAACTTCATTCTCTATATATTTGAGAAATGACCCATTTATCAGAGAAACTTACTGTAAAATTCCCCCCCTCCTAGTTTTCTGCTTTCCTTCTAATCTTGGCCACATTTGGTTTTGTTTATGCAAAACCTTTTTAATCAAATGTAATCAGAATTATACATATTACATCCTTTATTGCTCTCTATCTCTTGTTTGGTCATAAATTCTTCCTTGATACATAGATCTGGCAGGTAAACTATTCCATGATCCCCTAATTTGCTTATGGTATCACCCATTATGTCTAAATCATGTCCCCATTTTGACCTTATCTTGGTAGATGGTGTGAGATGTTGGTCTACACCTAGTTCCTGCCAAACTGCTTTCTAGTTTTCCCAGCATTTTTTGTCAAATGGTTTCTTCTCGTCTCAAAATCTTGGATCTTTGTGTTTATCAAACATTAGATTACTATGGTAATTTATTACTATGTATTGTGTACCTAATCTATTCCATTGATCTACCACTTTATTTTTTAGCAGTACTAGATTGTTTTGATGATTATCACTGTGTAATGTAGTTTGAGATCTGGTTTAGCTAGGACATCTTCCTTCACATTTTTTTTCATTAGTTCTCTTGAATTCTTGACCTTTTGTTCTTCCAGATAAATTTTGCTTATTTTTCCTAGTTCTATAAATATTTTTGTTAGTTTGATCGGTATAGCACTGAATAAGTAAAGTAATTTGGGCCGAATTGTCATTTTTATTATATTGGCTTGGCCTACCCATGAACAACTAATATTTTTCCAATTGTTTAGATCTGACTTTATTTGTGTGAAAAGCATTTTGTAATTGTGTTCATGTAGCTTCTGGATTTGTCTTGGCAAGTAGACTCCCAAATGTTTTGTAATGTCTGCAGTTATTTTAAATGGAATTTCTCTTTTTATCTTTTGCAGCTAGACTTTGTTGGTAATATATAGAAATGCTGGTGATTTATGTAGGTTTATTTTATATCTTGCAACTTTGCTAAAGTTGTCCATTATTTCAACTAGTTTTTAGTTGATTCTCTAGGGTTCTCAAAGTATACCATCATATCATCTTAAACAAGTGATAGTTTTTTTTCCTTATTGCCTATTCTAATTCCTTCAATTTCTTTGGTTCACTCATTCTTTAGGATTAGATGATTTAATTTCCAATTAATTTTCAATCTATATTTGCATGACCCTTTATTGAATGTAGTTTTGTTGCATTTTGATTTGAAAAGGATGCATTTAATATTTCTGCTTTTCAGCATTGGTTGTGAAGTTTTTATGTTTTAACACATGGTCAATTTTTGTGTAGGTGCCATGAGAAAAAGGTACATTTCTTTCTATTCCCATTCAGTTTTCTCCAGAGGTCTATCATATCTAATTTTTCTACAATTCTATTCATTTCTTCAACTTCATTCTTGTCTATTTTTTTGGTTAGAATTATCTAGTTCTGAGAGGGGAAAGTTAAGGTTCACATGGTGGTCAGAAGAAGTGATACAAGAACAATCTCAAGGTCTCTCTTCAGAACTTTGGAATTGATAGTATGACATGGGAGACACTGGCACAGGACTGCTCAGCATGGAACACCCACATCAGAGAAGGTGCTGTATTCCATGAGCAAAGCAGAATTGAAATAGCTCAAAAGAAATACAAGATGTGCAAATTTAGAGAATCCACCCCAAATGTTCACATGGACTATTTGTGCCTGACCAGTGGCAGAACATTCCAAGCTCTTATTGGTCTGATCAGCCACAGTTGGACACATGGTAACTTGACTCTAGCATAGTGATGTCATTTTGGTCCTCTTCAAGAGCAAAGGACAACAACCAGTTTTACTCTCTATTTCCTCCTCTAATTCATTTACCTTTTCCTTTAAGAATTTGGATACTATAACATTCGGTGCATATATATTTAGTATTTCTATTATTTCACTTTCTATGGCACCATTCAGCAAAAATATAGTTTCCCTTTTAATTACATCTACTTTTGCTTTTGCTTTGTCTGAGATCATGATTGCTATACCTGCCTTTTTTTTAAACTTCGGGTGAAGCATAATAGATTCTGCTCCAGCTCCTTACCTTTACTTTGTGTGTCTCTCTACTTCAAGTGTGTTTCTCGTAAACAACATGTTACAGGATTCTGATTTTTATTGCACTCTGCTATCTACTTCTATTTTATAGGTGAGTTTATCCCATTCACATTCACAGTTGTGATTACTGTGTATTTCCCTCTATCCAATTTCCCCCCTGTTGATTTTTATCTCTCTTTTCTTTCACCCTTTCCCTTCCCAAAAGTATTTTGCTTCTGACCACCACTTCCTCCTATCTGCCCTCCCTTCCATCATCCTCTTCCCCCCCCTTTTTTAAAAAAAAATCACCCTCCCCTCCTACTTCCCTATAGAGCAAGGTAGATTTCTATGCCCAACTGAGTGTGTATATTGTACTTTCTTTGAGAATGATTCAGATGACATTAAGGTTTAAGCATTGCCTGCCACCTTCCCCCCTCCCTGACTCCAAAGCCAGTGCTCTATCTACTGCACCACCTAGCTGCCCCTATATGCTTCTTTTGAGACTTTTATTTGAAAGTCAAATTTTCTATTCAGTTCTGGTCTTTTCATCAAGAGTGCTTAAAAGTCCTCTTTTTCATTAAATGTTTATTTCCTCCCCTGAAGGATTATACTCAGTTTCACTGGATAAGTGATTCTTGGTTGTAAACCTAGCTCCTTTGCCCTCTAGAATATTATACCTTAAGCCCTTCAGTCCTTTAATATAGAAGCTGCTAATTCCTGTATTATCCTGTCTGTGACTCCATGATATTTGAATTATTTCTTTCTGGCTGCTTGCAATATTTTCTCCTTGACCGGGGAGCTCTAGAACTTGGCTATAATATTCCTGGGAGTTTTCATTTTGGGATCTCTTTCAGGAGATGACTGGTAGTTTCTTTCACTTTCTGTTTAACCCTCTGGTTGTAGGATATCAGGGCAGTTTTCATTGATAATTACTTGAAATATAATGTCTAGGCTTTTTTTTCTATTATAGCTTTCAGGTGGTCCAGTAATTCTCAAATTATCTCTCAGTGATCTATTTTTCAGGTCAGTTGATTTTCCAATGAGATATTTCACATTTTTTTCTATATTTTCATCCTTTTGATTTTGATTATTTCTTTACATCTCATGGAGTCATTAGCTTCCACTTGCTCAATTCTAATTTTTAAGGAATTATTTTCTTCAGTGAGCTTTTGTACTTCCTTTTTCATTTGACTAATTCTGCTTTTTAATGAGTTTTTCTTTTAGTGAATTTTTTTTCATTATTTTCTTGGATCGCTCTCATTTCTTTCCCAATTTTTCCTCTACCTCTCTTACTTGATTGTACATGTATGTATGTATGTATGTATATATGTGTACATATTCACACACATATATCATTAGAGAATTGTTTGGCTATATTGGCAACCTCTCCTCTTTTGCCTGGTGGTAAATAATATGCAACTCTAACCACAGGCTTACTAGTTCTGATACTCTCACCGAGATTCTCTATATTTCTGGATATTTGACTATTAGTACTATGTAGTAGTAGTTCTGAGCTTCAGGGTGGTTCTAGCTGGCTATCACTGTTCCTTATGGATGGGTTCTGTTGCCTCCCGTCAATGGGGATGTTAAGGTAAAATAGGGTTGTTTAATCCTTCCTCATCATCTGGATCTTTATTCCTCTGTGACTGGCATATATTTGTTGAGTGCTTAGATTTTCTGATGATGCAGTCTTCATATCTTCATCATCTGAACTGGAGTCTTCTTCAATTCTAAGTGCAGTTTTTGGGTTTCTCAAAGCAAAATTGTGGTTTTTAAAAAAATTATCATGGCTGACTTGGAAATAAGGGGAGTTTCCTTTATTTTCAATGGCTGCTACTTTAAAGTATCAGTTTCTTATTTTGTATCGAGTAGATTTCTGATTATGTTAGGAATTTGTTTCATGTCACTTTGTAATTTCTCCATTTGGGATAGCTTATATTTGAGCATTTTTTTCTTCAAGTTTTGTCAAGATCCTCTATATACCAAAGTTCCCCCCCCAAACCTTTGTCTTTTGATTAAAAATTTTGAAAACAAATATGGAAATTATGCCATTGCTGATTTTCTAACAAATATTCTTTTGGTATCAATTTTTTGAATCAAATTATAATTCTTCTTTTGAGTTCACATGACATTTATAGCTACATTTATATCAAATACTAGTTCTGCTTTTCTGATAGTACCTTGGCAGTAATGTTCTTGTATTGACTTATTGGGACTTAGTTGAGTATGATGTCATTTTTACTGTCTTTGGGCTTTGGGACAACTTCCTTCCTTGGCCATATCTCCATTTCCCAAAGTTGACTCTTTGGAATTCGGATTCCTTCTCATGAAAATCTGTGTTTCTTTTTCCAGCACATACAATGCCAATATCTTTTCAAGCTACAATTGTGACTATATGTGTATACACATACATGCACATATACACACATATGTATGTGCATATATACATGTATGTATATGCTAATTGTTTATAGTGTGCTGTTTATACTGTACTATTTATATTGATCTTGCATCAGAAGATCTGAATCTCTGGTCCTTTTATCCTTGCCTGTATACTCTTCCATCAATCATTAAGGTTTGGAGGCTGGGCCATTTCCAGTTGTCCTGATCTATATCTGGCCACTGGACTCAGAAGGCCCTGGAGGAGAAAGTGAGGCTGATGACTTTGCACAGCCCTCCCTCACTTAAATCCAATTTACTTGCAAGTCATGGCATCATCTTCATGATGTCATGGTCCTCTTTGAGAAATAAAGACAAACCGCAAGGTTTGGATAGGTTCTTGCTTTTGAATCTGTGCAATCCAAGGTGTTTTTTTTTTTTTTTGTTTGAATTATGTGGTCTATACTATAGAAGATTGCCTGGAACTGGGTTTAGCGAAGTTTTCCCAGATTTTCACATTCAGACTAAATTACTGTTTCTAATAGCTCATTGAAATATGGCAGGTTTTATTTCTTCCATAACTAAGATCAAATAAATATGCTGTCAACTATTTGTTGTATACTCTGCCCTGTCATACTTTTTCTCATCTAATTGCATTTTCTAACTCAGATTTTACTGTTCTTTTAGATATTAGTCTTTGTAGTTGACTGACCACTTGGGTTACAAACTCAAAAAGTTTTTATCCCATTTGCTACATGGTATATTTAGTGAACTTAGCATATACTTGCCATGATGTCTGATGACCAGCAATTTGCCTTTCTTGTCTTTACAAGCTTTTTTGACAAATGATTTCAGAGTTTGTAATCTTTATATTTTGCATGATTCTAAACCCTCAATCATTTGAAAAACAAAGGCCAAGTAACCAAAAGAAGAAAAGGCAGCCCCAGTTCTTTTTTTTTTTCTGCTTAGACAACTGGGGTTAAGTGACTTACCCAGGGTTACACAGCTAGTAAGTGTCAAGTATCTGAGGCTAGATTTCAACTCAGGTTTTCTTGACTCCAAGGCTGGAGTTCTATTCACTGCACCACTTAGCTTCCCCTAGGCCAGTTCTTTATGAGTGTCTTGAATCATAGTCAAGAAAGGGCTACCAACTTAACTAGGATACTAGGATTTGTTAATCTGATCATTGTGACTAGGAAAGGAATATAATATTCAAAATAAAACATAAATTATAGTATTGAATATTTTAAAATAATGAACTTTCTTTTACTACAACCTGTATAAATCAATATGTTATAATTTTTATCAGAGTGGACAAGCCAAATTCCTTGGTGAAAATCAAGAGTTAATGTAATGAATTTAGATTTTAGAATTTAAATAGAATTAATACATAATTCCATTTCCTGAATGAGTTTCTATTTATCCATCCATCTAAACATATGTGTGTTTCCATTTTTAAGTATTCATAGTATTTTTAGAATTAGAAGGTATATTAGAGTTAATCTCTTGCATTCCCACAATACAAACTAGTACAATTGTGAGAAAAGAAGTTATGGAATATATTTTGAGTGAATTTGGGTGAACTGATCTGATACCTAGCTGTGGGCCCATTTGAGTCAACTCTAAGACTCATGCAGGGAGTTCTCAAGACCTCAGAGAACTTCTTTGATCAATGCTTTTAAAATCCTTGCTGATAGCTTTTGCTTGCTTTTATTTTCCTCCACATGGCTTTTAACTGTCTTGAGAACTGCTTTTACCTGAGAGCATATAAATAAATATGTTTTATTAAATGCATTCTTTATTTAAACCTTTAGTCTCTGAGGATTCATCAGAAATGGACCTTGACTGGGGCAATGGGCAATTTTCAATCTTTCTGTGTCTTTTAAGACTCTAAGTTGTGGAAGAGTTGTTAATCAGAAATAGTGGAGAACAAATTCGGGCCAAAACAAATAATATAAAATCACATACTGGCCCTCATTTAATACAGAAGATCCAATATATCTTTTACTAAAAGCTTGAGCACAATTGTGGAACTAAAGTTTGTAAAGGTTATTTTGTATTTTGAAATGCACACACACACACTCATGCACACAAACACACACACTTGACATCTTCTTCTTGAGGACCTCTTTCCCACACTAATGTCCTTATTTTGATCTTTCCTTTTTTTCAACAAAGTGCTTGACAAAGCATCAGTCTCTCAACACTTACATCAACAAAAACTAGATAAATAGATAGATAAATAGAGTTGCCCAGGATAATTGATGTAATCTTTCCCTGAATTTTTCACCACTCTTCTAACTTCTTTATCAATGACTAAGTTGATCTTTTTTTAAAAAAATAGATTTTCATTGATTTCTTTTGTTTTTATAGTGCCTAGATTCCCCACCCCTCTATCTCTCTCCTCTTTACTTTCTCAGAGAACCTTCATTTGTAACAAAGAATATGTAAAAAACAGAAAAAAAAATGAAGAGAAAAAAATTTCAGCAAAACCATTTACCACATTGGAAAAATCTGTCATTATGTATAATATTCCACATCTGTGCATGCTCTGCCTCTGCAAAGTAGTGGGAATGCCTTTCCTCTCTTCTTTGGGGCCAAGCTTGTTCTTTGTAATTTTATAACTTTATTTTCAATTATTTTTTGGTTGGTCTTTCCATTTGTATTGTTGTAGTCATTGAATACATGGGCCACTAGATGGCACAGCTGATAGAGTTCTAGGCCTGGAATTAGGAAGACCTGAGTTCAAATTAAGCCTCTGACAGGTCACTAAACCTCTGTCGGCCTTGGTTTCCACATCTGTAAAATGGGAATTATAATAGAATCTGCCTCCTAGGGCTGTTGTGAAGATCAAATGAGGTAATATTTGTAAAAAATACTTAGCACAGTACCTGACACATAGTAGGAACTTAATAAATGTTTTTTGCCTTTCCCCCTTCCCTTTTCCTGCCTCTGCTTACTTCATTTTGCATCAGGTTGTGAAAGTTATTCCATGATTCTCTGAAATCATCCTCTTGTTTCTTAGAGTGCAATAATTTTATTATTATTTTTGTTTAGTTGTTTTTCAGCCATGTTTGTAACCTCTTTCGGGGTTTTCTTGACAAAGATACTGGAGTGGTTTGCTATTTCCTTTCTCAGCTCATTTTACAGATGAGGAAACTGAGGTGAACAGGGTTAAGTAACTTGCCCAGGGTCACACATCTACTAAGCGTCTGAAGCTGTATTTGAATCAGGTCTTCCTGACTTCAGGTGTGGTGCTCTATTGACTGTGCCACCTAACTGCCAGACACAAACAATACAGTTATTCCTTCCACATCTGACTTTCCCCCTTGCAGTTTCAGTATATCGTGGATTGGTCTAAGAAATTAAATGGGAATTTTTGGGGAGTTTTGCAGAAGCTGTAGACAATACGTGAAGGCCAGCACTCTACACAGAAAAAGTTTAGAAACTCAGAAATGCATAAAATATATGTATAGTGTTGTATAATATCAACCCAAATTTTACAATAAGGTACTATAAACACCCCTTAAAAAAGGAAAAAATTCAGACTTCTCTGGTATGAAGGGAGGGCCAAAAAATTTATATGCAGATTTTCCAGATCATGGAGTTGCCCCTAATCGTCACAACATGGAAGGGATAACTGAATTCCATTACATGTAGTTGATGGGCATCTACATTGTTGCCAATTCTTTGCTACTGCAAAACGTGCTGCTCTAAATATTTTGATTTTGGAGGGTCTTTCTTTTTTGTCAGTATCCTTAGTCACTTATTTGCCTAATTCCAAATTGCTTTCCAGAATGGTTGTGCCAATCCACAGCCCTCCCCACTTCAGTTTGGACAGCTTCTTACTGTGAAACTCAGTCATATTCAAGGCACCTATACTATTTGCCAAAACGCTTATTTTACTCACTACTCTACCCAAAGCGTCCATGATAACCTATAAGGAAATACATAGCTCACAGGAGGTATTTTAATGACCAAGGATCTAGATCTTTTTTTAAAAGAAGGGCTTAACATTAAAACTTGGCCAAGCAACAGCTTTAAATTTTAACATAAGTATCCATGATGGAAAGAGAAATAGAAGTGAGGGTGGCAAAATGTAAAGATGGACAGATGGCTCTTTTTTCCCTAAAATATATTTTAAACAGAGGCATATCTCATGTCCATGATATGTGCAAAGCTTCTTAAATTTAGCACTAAAAATAACTGTAAAATTTAAGATTTGGGTCTCATTTGGATATTTCTGCTCTCAACTATGAGGAAGAAACTTAGGCAAGAGTATTTCCTGTGTTTCACAATGTGAAGTACCCCTCACGATAAAATGTTTTCTTTGTGTCATGGTTCAAAAGGGCAAGACGTTAGGCTTGATTTTTAAGAGCTCTAAATGTGAAGTTGGTTAAAATCAGAGAGAGAGAGAGAGAGAGAGAGAGAGAGAGAGAGAGAGAGAGAGA
>NW_020954596.1:46222110-46308181 GCF_900497805.2 Vombatus ursinus | reverse complement strand
AGAGAGAGAGAGAGAGAGAGAGAGAGAGAGAGAGAGAGAGAGAGAGAATGCTTTAATAGTAGTAAATTACCATTTCAAGCTCTGGCCATGTTGCCAAGGTGATTTAATCTCACAGACTACTGATATATTGTAAATATCTTTCTATAGAGTAAGATCTCAAGCAAGCAATTCTGTTATGTGTCTAACACAAAATATTAAAGGCAATAAACTCCATGACACCCAATGGTAATGAAATTTTACTGCTTTTCTTGAAAAAGAAATAACTTTTGAAAGAGCTTTCAGAAGAGTTCAGATTTTGAACTACAGGGAAGAGGGTGATTGCAGTGCTCTACTAAAAGCAGAATCCAGGTTGAAAAGAACTCAGGATACTTTTTGCTTCAGATAAGTGTCAAGAGACGTGCTTTGTCAAGCACTTTGTTGAAAAAAAAAGGAGAGGTCAAAGTAGAGAGTACATTGGTGTGGGAAAGAGGGCCTCAAGTAGATTTTTAAAAGATCTGACTGATAGCAGAGGAATGTGATTTTAAAAAAAAAGTTATTTTAAATTATTTCCTTAAATCTTTCCCAATTACATATAAAAATGTTTAAACAATCATTTAAAAACTAAAAATGCAATTTTCCCTTGAAGGAGTATACTTATTTTTGCTGGGTATAAACTACCCTCGGTTGTAATCCCAGTTCTTTTGCTGTGGGTTCCTACCTATCTTTTCTCTAAAGCTGTCCTCCCCAAATTTAGAGTGTGTGTCAGATCATGGCTGGCTCTATTAGAAATTTGAAGATGGAATGGTGACTTGTCTCAAAGGTAACATCATTTTTATATCAGTAACCAGTTCTTCTATGCTGGTAAAAATCACGCCTCAAATAGTAATTTCCCTCCTTGGTTTCTGCACTTTTAGAAAGATGAAATTATAATTAAGGCAAATGATGAATTTATTAACTGTGCTGCTTTTGAAAGAGAGATAGTTCTAGCAAATATCCAGATACCTGAAGCTCTCCCCCCGCTTCATCATTAAGTTGTCTTTCCATGTCATGCTTATGATCTATTTTCTAAACCCTCTTGTTTCTTCCTTCTGTCTAGGTGATCTCTACTACATGTTCTGATGACCAATAACATTTTTGTTTTTGCTTCCAGTCATCTTTGTCCAAAAGCTCCCTACGAAGTCCTCCCCAACCAGTTTCTGGATTTGTTCACATAACTCTTCCTTCCAGATTCCACCAAATAATGTGATAGCTCTTGGAGAGAGAGTGGGGAGGAAGTTTGAGATCTTAACTCTGAAGTGTTTGGGGATGAGAGAGGATGAGATCTTGCATCTGTGAGAAATCTGAGGGCTCTGAAAGATGTGTAGAGAGAAAGGGGAGCCTGAATAAGACCAGATGTCCATCTCAGGCAGATAGGGTGTCAATAATCAGTGGTGAGTAGGAGTGGACTTTTTCCCCACAGTAACTGCTAAGGCAATAGAGAACATCTCTCTTCCTTTCTTCTCTCCCCTCCATCTACAGAGATAGAGATTTTGCCTCTTGTAGAGATTTCTACTCCCTTTTACACGGACCTTTTGTTATACCAGGATTTTTTTTGATTAAGTTTGATTAATTTAGATAAAATGTTCATTCTCCACTGTTTTCTTATCACCGTAAGTGCTCTCTGAATAAACTAATGGGAGACAAATTTGAAGAGGGTTTTCTACAGTAAAGACTTTATAAGTTAGGGCCCCCACCATTGACTTGTTGTCAAGGAGACCACCTGGAGGCATATTTTATATATTTAAATTGTATGTTCTATAGCTAAAATCCCAAGGGCAGAACTGAGACAGAACCTGGGGCTTTCTGTCTGCCCCTCAGATCCCTAGCTTCTCTTTCATATGTCTATTTGTTGTAATCAGCAGGTGTGTGTGGATCACTGGGAGAGAAAGACGTTGATAGGCCTCTGAATCTAGTTTCTCTTTCCCCTATCTTCTAAGAGAGACACACATACTAAAAAACACACATACACACAGACCCTGAGAGAAGATACAAAGCATAGATGGGAGAGTGAGAAGAGGGAACTGGAGCTGGCCCAGGAGGTGGAGATTTTTGACCCTTGTCCTTTCTGATTTGGAGGGATGAAAGTGAGGAGGACACAGACAGCTGCATGTGGTAGTGGCATCTAGGGGTTACACTTAAAAGCGTATCTATTCTTATACATAATGTTCATTCCTTTCCCCTTTTATTTATTCTGTTCCTTTGGAGCAAGGTATACTCTTTCAGTGCCATGTCCTAATCTTGATTCAATCCCGCCAAGCCTTAGTGATATCTATGTGGTTGAATTCACCGCCTGCTAGGCTCTCTCATTCACCTTCCTTGCTAGCCACACTTAATGCATATGGATAGATATCTGAGGCCACTGGTTTTAGTGTTGGTTCCTTTTTTAGATTTTTGTCTCACAAATTGCTCAGCATCTTTATTGCCATCTTATATTGTAGTTTCTCTATGGTACCTAATTTTAATAAACATACATAGACATTTTTTATTCTCTCTTTTTAGTTTTCAGTCTCCCGATTTCACTGTCCTCAAGGGATAAAAAGTATCTGATTACATTTTCACTCCCCAGTCCTTAATTCAGCTTATGTACTTATATAAGGTAGGTATTTAGTAGAACCATAGGATTTAGAGAAGGAAGAAACCATAAAAATCATCGAGTTCAACCTTCTCACTTACAAAAGGGAAAACTGAGTCCAAAAGACTTTAAGTGACTTCCTCATGATCATATAGCTAAAAAGTGACAGAGTTATGATTTGAATCTAGGGCCTATGACTCCAAATATAAGGTTCTTTCTGCAACTTCACACAATTTTTTAGAGTGTGATTAAATTTGTTTAGTAAGTTTTGGTGGATTATTTCCCATATTTTTGTACCTCAGGAAATCAGGAATTTCTATTATATTGTAAAATGTTTTTAGTGCCAAATTTAAAAATGCTCCAGATCAAACTTATGAAAGATAGTGAAAATCTTTCATTTTTTCTCCATTTACCAGATGTAGATAATTTTCGATACATCTCTAGTGGTAAGAACCACAGGTTCACTCTTACTGTACATGTGTTGAAATATTCAGCTTCCCAGTTTTATAATTAAAGATCATTTCATAGTGATTTTCAGACATAAGATAAAATTTAACTTACTTAAGATGTGACAGCCATCATTGCTTGTTTTCGTTAAACATGCTTTAGGGCAGACAAATATTGCAGCAAGATAAGAATTAACATTTTAAAATTTAAATATGATTACAAAAATCTTTCTCAGAAAATTATGATCTCCCTCTTGCTGCTGCTCTTTCTTAAAATAAATTAATACCATTCCAACCAAATGGCAGGATTTGATGTATCTAGGTGGAATTTTATACTGTGTTTTTATGTATATAAAAATTGAGGTCTTACTGAAAAGCTGCACAAATATAATCAGGTGTTTAGATGATTCTTTTGTCATTTGCAGTGTGAGAAGAAATGGTTAAATATAGCAAATAGCTCCAGGGATCCCTACCTAACTAGTTTCCTTTCCCCCTCTCTATATATCTATTCGATGAATGTATGTACTCCACCCCCTGTCCCAGATCTTCAAAGTGGTAGAATTTTTATTCTTACAGGAAGAAACCTTTTTTACTTAATTCAGTTTAAAACATTATAATTTCGGGGAAATTCTGTGCTAGAACTGGGTCTACATGTGGTAGCCAAATGTAGCCACTCAGCATTGGTATCCACTAGAAAAAGGATAAACAGTTTCAGATGAATAGTTGTATCTTCCATATACATTGAATCTCTTACTGGAGAATCAGTTGTCCATAACCCTTGGCATTTACACATTGTGGAACAGTTGACCAGCAAGCTCATACTCAATTCAACTTGAACCTGCCACTGATAAAAGGATTCTTGTAGTCCACGTTTTGCTGTTGTTGACTTTTCTAAACTCTCTTAAAATATCCAAGGTCAGTGCTAGGATATTCCGCTATAGAAGACTTTCCTGGTGGAGTCCTTTCATTAAAACAAAGGACAGGAATGGTCCATAATATACCAAATTCCTTTTCCCCAAGGAGGTTCCCATTCTTATTCTTCCAAAAGAAGAGTGATCCATTTTGTCCTTCTTCAGTATTAATTTTAGATTAGGTGTTTTTTGGGCTATATATGAATGGTTCTTCCTAATCCCAGGTTAAATAAGGACTTATCAATAAGCCTTTTAGTAGTGTGAACTAGTACACATGGGACAAAGTTATAGGATTTTGGTCAAGCAAGAGTTTCCTCCACAACACCTTGGGTCCTTTAGATTAGTGGGGTAGTGTTTACCCTTGCCATTTCAATGAGATGATTACCTGTTCTATAGATAAACTACCCTCAGTGTATGTGATGTTACAATACATTTTTAATTTTCCCAAATAAACCTAATATGTCCAATTAGGTTGTACAAATATTTTAAGTGCCTAATGTTTGTACATATACACACAGAGAACATATAATATGCAATGTATAAAATATATATGTACTAGGCATTTGGAGGACATACAGGGATATAAATAAATTACAGTCTCTGCTCTCTTAGAGTTTATAATCCAGGGAAGACATCACCTATATACCTATAAACAACTACAAAGAAGATAGAAATACTCAATTCGTAAGAGAAGTACAAATGGTGCTATATAAGGATGATGGAGAAAAGATAATTTCCTGTTCAAGAGATTAGAGAAGGCTTCATGGAGCATCTCTTGACATATTGCTTTAAAATCTAAATTGATTTACCGTGAACATATCCTCTCACTTCCCCATACAGTATTCTCTTTCTGAAAGTGCCTATAAGCTTCTCAAGATGAGGAGACTATGTATTGAGGTTCAGTTGTTTCACCTGTGTCCAACTCTTCATGACCCAATTAAGAGTTTTCTTGGCAAAGATACTGGAGTGCTTTGCCATTTCCTTCTCTAGCTCATTTTATAAATGAGGAAATGGAGGCAAACAGAGTTAAGTGACTTGCCTAGGGTTACACAGTTAGTAAGTGTCTGAGGCTAGATTTGAACTTAGGTCTTCCTGGTGAACTTAGGTCTAGGCCTGGTGCTCCATCCACTGTGCCTCCTGGCTGCCCAAGTGATTTAAGGACGCAGCATTCACCTCTTCTTTGGGAAACTTCTCCATACTAATAACTAATGCTTTGATGTCTCATAAGGAAAGGAAACTTAAAGATAAGAAATGAAAAATATTGTAGGTGGGTAAGTTCATTAAGAAGGATCCCTTCTTACAGTATGAATGAGCTTCTAAATTATTTATTGATATCATTTGTTGAATTGTCTCTACATCCAACTCTGACCTTGGTGCTTGATGCCTTTGAAAGAGGAACCCATAACAGAAAATGTTAAAAAAAAGAATGATAGAATGAGGGCTCACTATGTTTGGAAACTCATGGGGCGGGGCCAGTACCATCATTTTTGCTCTCAAAAACAGTAATAAATAATGAATCAGAATGACAACTTTGTCTTAAATACTCCCTAATAGTAGTTTAGGCACATATACTCTTTGTGGCTGTTGGACTTTCAAAAAATGTCAATGTTGGGGCAGCTAGGTGGTGCAGTGGATAGAACACCAGCACTGGAGTCAGGAGGACCTGAGTTCAAAACTGGCTTCAGACACTTGACACTTACTAGCTGTATAACCCTGAACAAGTCACTTAACCCCAATTGCCTTACCAAAAAACAAAACAAAACAAAATCATCAATACCTTGTTTTTATTAAGTATTATATGAACAATAACAACATGAGCAAAAAAAATTCCTTCATGATCATAAAGGAAAGTAAATGCCAAATATGGTTGGAGTGGGAAACGAAAGAGGATCCAAGAAAACCTTTTTCTTGCTGTGACAGAGAAGAAAATTTTTTTGTTTGTTTATTTTTTAGCCAATTGGGGTTAAGTGACTTGCCCAGGGTCACACAGCTAGTAAGTGTCAAGTGTTTGGTCTGAGGCCGAATTTGAACTCAGGTCTTCCTGCCTTCAGGGCCGGTGCTCTATCACCTAGCTGCCCCCAAAGAAAATTTTTTTATTGAGGTTGTGGGTAGCCTGGAGGAAGATAGAAAGTGTTATTTCATCTCCCTTTGGGATTCTGTTACCTTTGGTACCCTTAAGAGCTCGTCACCTGTGCCATTCTTTTCGACCTGCCCAAGACAGAATAGCTAATCATGGCACAATATGCCTTTTGGGTTATTAATTCTCCTACTTTATTACACCAAAAGGATTATTCTGCCTGTTTTTTTTGGTGTCTCTGTCCCTATGTCTCTGTCTCTGTCTCTGGCTCTGTGTCCCTCTCTGTCTCTCTGTCTCTGTCTCTCTCTGTGTGTCTCTCTCTCTCTCTGTCCTTCCCTCCCTCCCTCTCTGTCTCTCCGTCTGTCTGTCTGTCTGTATATGATTTTGTGTATGTCTCTCTGGGCTGTCCTCAGTATATGCGTCTCTTTGTGATGTCCTCTGTGTGTTTGTCTTTCTGTGCTCTCCTCTGTATATCTCCAGTGTGAAAGAAAAATGGGGACAAGGGTTTGGGGTCTAGTGCTGGTTGCCTTCCATATGTTTGCATAGAACAAATTTCATTGGCATAAGGAACTCTTAGTGAGGAAACCCCCTCCACCAATGCAGATAGACACTTGCTCTACAGTTTATAATCTTAGAAACTTACCCTGAATCACACAACCAGCACATGTCAGAGGGGACACTTGAACCCAAGTCTTCCTGATTCTGCCCCAGTACTCTATCAACTATGCCATGCTGCTTATAAACTCAAGTATACATGCGGGCACAAACACACATGGAGAGAGGACGCTTTTAATGCAATAAAAAGCATACTATAGCACTTTTAGGTGTTCCAGTCATCTATGTATAGTGTTAAAGGGATGGTAAATGGGATTCATCTTAAGAGTTACCTGAGAGTTTACAGGTTACAAAGGACTCCCTCCCTTTAAAAGGAGCTGAAGTGAGACTTTCCACCTTACCCAGGCCATGCCCTACCTTAATTCTGTGATTTTGACGGGACTTTGATTTATCTGTCTGAATCCTGCCAGATTGGGCACATCTTTTCAGTGGGTCTTAGTAATGACACTCCCAGTAGTGGCCAAAGATATGGATGGCTGTTGTAGCATGTAATAATCTTCAGAATTTTTAGGCATAAGAAATGTATAATGTTTGCATATACATTTATATTAACTCCTTCCTATCTAATGTCCCTTTCTTACACTAGCTTCAGAAATCTCTCAAATTGCTGATGCTTCCTGCTTGGGATTTTGGAGTTAGTGAGGGCAGGACATTGGGAAATCTAATAGAGAAGTTAGGGATGGACCAGAAAAGACTAGAGAAAATGAGAGGCATTGCAGGGGGGCTAGATATTTGCTATATATTTGTCTTTTCTTCATACTGTTTAATGAAATCAGAACTTAACCTTTCTTCCCCCACCCCCAAACACACACTTTTTCCCATCTTTCTTTCACCTTTAACTTTAGGTTATTCTGCTATTCAAATAGCCTGAAAACAAACCCAGTTTTTCTTAGCACTACTAGAAGTGCCCTGAAACTACATATGATACCTCCTTACTTTCTAACTTAGTGATTAGTAATAGAATACTGACATTAGTTTCCAGGTGACTAGCTGGTATTAAAAGATTTCACTTCATTCACTCTTCTTCAAAAATTTTCTCAGAGTGACTTGACAGATATCCAAATTCGGTGAGTTCCAGATGAAATTAAAAGTGACTGAACCTAGGCTCACCTGAAACATTATGAAATATAATAATGGCATTTGCTTTGATACAGTTAATTCATAATCAATTATGGATACATGTCATAGAAATTAAATAGTCAAGACTTTATTAGTCTATTTATCCTTCATACACACACATACATACACACACACTCTCATGGGGAGTGGGAAAACAGTGAATATAGAATGCTTTTGATTTTTCTGCACTGATGGTAATGTTAGCATTGAGACCATTTTGAAGAATTATTCAAATAAAATAAGAGCTAAACCCGAGGCGCTAAACATTTTAGTGTTACATATTGAAAAAAATTGCCTAGGGCCAGTAGGATTATCTGAATGTCAAAGTGAACAGAATGAAATACCAATGTAATGTTTTGAAAGAAATAAAAACATTCATTTCAATTTATGAATTTCATGTGCTTGTTAAGTAGTGGATCTCTTCAGGCATCCTCTTTGTTCCTTGTTGTCCCATTAATGAAGTCTTTGGTAAGCCACTGTTTATGCCTCTCTACATGTAATATAAAGTCCTAATTATTTCATCAGTCTTTTCTCACAACTCACTGATTAGAGTAGAAAGGCAAGGATTTCCTGGATGTAGCCTGAATCTGCATGAGCCAGGGGAGATGAAGTACTGGTAGGAGAGAAAGAAGGAGTTCCTCATCTAATTAGAAGAATTCCTGGATCACACATGGGTCAGGATTAAGGAACAGCAAGGGAGTTGGCTTGTTGAATCATGTTTGTTGAGTTGAATGATGTAGAGCAGTGGTGTCGAACTCAGATAGAAATGTAGGCCACTAATCCCTACTTAAGTGCACCTGTAGGCTGCACATTGACTTACTTTTAAAATGTGTCATTATCTATGATTTATTATATTTTTATTTATTTTTAAATATTTCCCAATTACATTTTAATGTGTTTCCCATGGTACATGGGAATGTTATGGTCCATACAGGAACAAACCAGGAATTTGACCTTTACTGGTACTGTGGGTTAGGCAGACTCTGTAGGTCTATAATGGGGTGTGTTTGTGTGAGATGGGGTTGTTGGGATGGGGCAAGTCAGATATATATCTTGAGTGCCCCAGGAACAGGTTTAGGTTACTGGGAGGTAGAGGTCACCAAAAGTCCCTTTAGTAATCCCAAGTTCCTTTTCACTTGCAGAGAAAGAAGAAACCAAGGGTAGTACTATAAATATGTGTAACTGTATAGATGCCTGCAAAGTTGGGCTCAGCAAAGAAGAAAGGAGAGTAATTTTGAATAAAAAAAATTGAAACCATCTGCAATGAGTTCCTTTTCCTTAAAACTCCTAATTTCAAATAAACAGCCTCCTCTGCCTCCATAGTGATAAGTACTTCTTGAAAATGGCAATCCCTGTATATTTGAAAGGAATAGCAAGTTGTGCATAGTAGATTTGCAGTTCCATGTACAATCATCTTTTTATTGTACTATGTCATGGGAATGCGTGTTTTATTCCATAAATTCAAAAAAGAAGAAAATGGCAATCCCTCTGTTTCACCATTGATCCCATTCATTTCTTCCTCCTCTGTGAACTTACTCCTTTAATGATCTCCTTTCTCCATTACTTTCCACCTTTCCTTACCCATTGGATCCTTCCCACCAACCTTCAAACATTCCCAGACTGTTGTCTACCATTTGTTGAATTTTTTAAGGTACTAACAAAATTGCCTATTACAATGAAGGTTTGCAATCTACGTCAGCAGAGAAAGAACCCATACTGACACAATCATGTATCCTTGAAATATTTAAATTTGAGGGAGTTCAAACCTGACATTTCAGAAGCTTTGCTCCTCTGAGGAAAATGGAATAAAGTAGGAAGAATTGAGTGTGGCTCATGAATCTGAAAATAAATTTAGAATAGATTGGACGGGGAAAAATAATGAAGACAAAGCAAAGAAAAACTTATTAGAAAAAACACAACAAAATAAAATCACTTAAAAGAATAAGTTGTAAGGAAGACAGGGGAAAAGAGCAGGGATAAAAGAAGAGGAGAGAGACAAATACATAAAAATGAACAATTTAAATAAATTCAATGAACTTGGCATTGGATAGGCACATGGGCACAGGGAGGGAGAAGAACTGTAGGAATAGATCATCATGTAAGAAGTGTAACCAAAATTAATCTGGAAGGACAATATATTGAATTAAAAGAGGAAGAAGATAAAAATTAATACAAAAGAAATAAATGGAGGAAGACATCATCTACTAACCATGGCCTTGTGCTTCTTCTTTCTCCATCCTTTTGGAAACTTGGATTCTACCCTTGGGTCGCTCAAATCTGCCATATCTCATCAGGAACCAGGTCCCCTTTTGTGGTTGTTTTCTTCCTTCAAAATATAAGTTCCATTACAATCCATGAGGACTGTCTTGCTTGATGGATTTGTATCCCTGGATCTTAGCACAGTATCTGGCACAAAATAAGTGCTTTATATATAGTCTCTGTCCCTGTCTCACTGTCTGTCTCTGTCTTTCTCTCACCAAGCAATCCAACAAAGTGTGATGTACTGGAAAACCCCTAAAATCTGCTATTTAAAAGCTACACATTTGAAAAATAGAGACACATAGAAAAAATGGGACAAAGAGAAAATTTATTATGTATAGATGAATCCAGAAAAGGAGAAATTGGAATCATGCTATCAAACAAGCCAAAAATGAAAATTATATCAAGAAAAAGTGCAAAAGTATATTATGCTTAATGGAGCCACAGGCAATATAAATGCTAAACATATTTGTTCCAGATGGCATAGCATATAAATTCATAAAAACCAAAGTATAATTGAATTTCAAAAAGTCATAGGTCATAAAACAATAATTGTAGAAGATTTTACTGTCCCTCTCTCAGAGCTAAATAAATATAATAGAAAGAAAAATATAGAACTAAATGTACTTTGGAGAATTTGAAGCTGACAGACTTGGGTATCCCAAGTCTTCTGAATGCAAATATGGTATCTTTATGAAAATAGATCATATGCTAAGGCACAGAAAATTATTAATTTTTTTTAAAAAGGCAGAAAACTGCCATCCTTTACAAACTGCAAATATAGTGAAAAAAAAAGTAGTTAAGTAGGAAACACAAGCAAAAGATATAGAACTAAATGGAGACTTAGTGACAACATAGATGAGTAGGTAAAAAAACAAATCACAGAATAATAATGAGACATTAAATTAGTAGCATGCAACAAAAGCAGTGTTCAGAGGAAAACTATCTCTCTAAAAAAACACATGAACAGATCAGGAAGAAGATTAATGAATTGATCATACAATTTAAAAATTAGAAAATCAACAAATAAAAAATTACAACAGAGCAAATCTTGAAAATTAAAAGAGAAATGGAAAAAATGAAAAAAAGATTATAGAATTGATAAAGCTCAACACCATTTCCTTGGAAATACTAAGAAATCAATAAAAGTTGAGCTAAACTGATCTAAAATTTTGAAAATCAAAATTTCAAAAGAAAATAAAATACAGTAAAATCACAGAAGAAGAAATAAATATCCCAATCTACTATATATAATTATATACCAACAATGCTAAGAATTAAAAAAAAAAAACCTGGATAATTACCTATTGGATACATTAAATGCCCAAACTAACAGAACATGAAAATAATCAAGAACATATTTTAATCAAGTCTTAGAAAATGAAATTGAAGTAGCTACAAAGGAGCAAAGTAAAAACAAAACCAAAGCCAAAAACACCTCAATACACAGTTTTATAGATAAATTCTATTGAATAGTTAAGGAACAAGAAATATATATATATATATATATATATATATATATACACACACACACACATATATATGTACACATACATATGTATGTGATACAAATTATTTTTTTTAAAAAAAGAAAACATCCTACCAGGTTTCTTTTATGAGACAAATTTAGTCCTAATACTGAAACTAAGGAAGGATAATACAAAATAAGAGATTTATAGACCAACATCACTAAAAAAAATTGATACAAAATTTTTAAATAAAATCTTAGCAAAAATTAAAGTAATATATTAGAAAACTCACTGGGATCTATTTGAATTTATACCAAGGATGCAAAAATGCTTCAATATTAAGAAAAAAGGCATTTTTACTTTCTTAAAGATATTAATTGGCTAAGTCGACCTTCATTAAGAAGGTGTGGGATTACATTCAAAGACTAAACTAAATGTCAATTTCCACATATGCTTAAATGTTTTTTAGAACACAGTAATTTATTTGGTTAAAACTATTTTGATATTAATGAACACATTGTTAAAAAGAGAATAAATTACTAAAGTATTTAAGCAAATAAACCATATAACTTCTTTGGGCTTTTGATTATCTTCTCTCTATATGATATATTTCTATTTTTGTTAAATGTCATTAAGTTAGGAGAAAACCTAGGTGTGCAAATGTGAGCAGAATCTGTGGTATTTTAAAAATAATTATTGGGACAACTGGGATTTTCATATAAATTCAAGATGACCCAGAGACTTTTGGGAAGCACAATATAAATTAAAGAGGAAAAGAATATTCCATGCTTTGGTAAAAACTCAGTTATACTGTTGGCTTATTTTTAGAATTGTTAATGTGACAAGAATTCTCTCAAAGCCTGTCCTAATTATTGGTTGGTAATAAATCCTTTCCTTCCCTTGTAACTTTTTGTGGAATTTTAATCTCATGGAATTATAAAAATCAGAGATCCCTTCCTCATATTTGGAATGGAGTCCTTTTAGCATGGTTTCATTTCCCTAGCCTTGAATAGGTTTAATGTGATTTAGAATTAGATAGGACCTTCAAAGTGATATATTCTAAAATCTTCATTCAGGAAACTGAGACCCAGAGATAACAAATTATTTTCCCCATTTCACACAGGAAGCAATTAGCAGAGCTGGGGACAAACCAAGGTCCTCTGACTTTAGCTACAGAGTCCTTTCTCCAACCTCCTAAGGACATGGGCAATATGAGAGGCAGGATTTGAACAGAAGTCTTTTGGCTCCAAATCTAGTTCTTGTTCCACTTTACCATGTTGTCCCACCTGCACTTCATAGTACATGAAACAAATGTAGGCATTAGTTAAGACAGATCTTCATTAATATCTATACACTCAAGGCATCATTGGTGCATTTTACTACAAAATGGCATTGCTTGTATTTCAAATCCTGTCTGTTTTCTGTAACTTTCATCAGATAATTTTTGATAATGGCTTAGATTGTTGCTATCTAGTGTTCTCAGTCAGTTAAACAGTTCATAAGCTTACTCTGTGAATATCAAGGAAGGGACGGATTTAAGATGATGAAGAGATGGTGTCTCCAAGATTTGGCTACTTATTGGGTATAAGTGGTAAAAGAAAGTGAAGCATCAGTTGAAGATGGCTCCAAGATAAAAAGGCTACTGGATAACTGTAAGCAAAAGCATCTTCCAGGATGAAAAAGTTACTGGATTATTATAGTGAAAGAAGTTCAGAGAGTGGAGCCTGGAGTGAGACTATGGAGAGAGAAGGGGTCTAGGACAGAGCACTGAGGTATACCCATGAATAAAGGGCAGGACATTGGACAAAGATTACACATAGGAGGTAAAGGAGTGGGGAGACAGCTAGGAAGAAAACCACACAGAGCAATGTCATGAAAATGTAGAGAGGAAAGAGTACATAGGAAGAGGCTGCAGAGAAATCAAGAATGATAAGAATTTAGAAAAAATGATTGGATTTTGCACAGCCACACACATCATCAGAAGAATATTGGCATTAAAAATAACAGTAGAAAACATCAGTGTTTTGCACATTCTCCCTGTTTTGTGCCTCCTTTGCTATTAAAGCTCTGTCATTGAATTAAATTATCACTGTTTTCTTTCACGGAACTGTATACATTTCTGAAGGGCAGTTGGTGGCACAGTCGATAGAGTACTGGGCCTGGAGTCAGGAAGACTCATCTTCATGAGTTCAAATCTGGCCTCAGACACTAGCTGTGTCACCCTGGGCAAGTCACTTGACCCTGTTTGCCTTAGTTTCCTCATCTGTAAAATGAACTGGAGAAGGAAATGGCAGGATCTCTGACAAGAAAACCCCAAATGGGGTCATAAAGAATCAGACACTATTGAAAATGACTGAACATCAACAAATACAACCTTGAAATATAAGGGAGACATCCTATTTCCCTTAGAGTGGTATTTTGCTGTAATTTAATACATATACCTTCCAGATGCCTTGTGTTCAACCTTTACTATTTTCTTCATTAAAACTACCATAGTAGCCACAACTGCAACACAGCCTCAGCAAAATCCACTTACTCTTCCTAGTATCCCCAGATTTTTCTTTATGAGGCTACACCTTTTCTTGCCTTTTTACTATAGCTATCTGAAGGGAAAAAAGATGACCTCTTTGCTTTTTTGAAGTCTGAGGGGCGGGAGATAAGCAAAGCTTATGGGAAAGATAAGGAAGAGATAAAATGACCCGAGATTGGGACAGTGAGGGAATAGAGTTTAGACTTCAATGCATAAACAATAAACAGATGTTTATTTAAATAAAATAGTTTGATTTAAGAAACAAAGGAAGGAAAAAGTCTGTCCAACCTACAGGTATTACCTTACTGCCTCAGTGAGGGTGAAGAATCACAGTACATGTTCCTTTAATACTGACCCAGCCATTAGTTGATTACCAGGAAGGGGTAAAGGTGGTGGCTATAGCAGTTATTGCCTTGAAAGTATGATTTCTCTCCTTTCCCCAAAGCCCAATATTCCACTATTTCTTTCCACAAACCCTACATTCTAACCCAGCTCAATTGCTTGTTCCCTCAACACTCTCTGTGATTTCTGGTCTCATGCAAGGTATTGGCACTTTAGTGCCTGCCCATCCTTAGAGGCCCATCTCAGGGAGTGTGTTACAATGGAAAGACTCACTCTGCAGTCTGAGGACCTGGAAACAAATTTTGCTTTTGACACTATCTGTGTGACATTGGCCTGCTTACGTAGCCTCTTAATCTATTTTCTCATCTGAAAAATGGGAATAATGATATCACCACCCTCAGTGGGTTGTTGTAAGAATCAAATTAAATGAGATAATATAAGTGAAGTGCTTTGGAAATGTTAGAGTGCTATATAAAAAGTTAGTTATTATTATTGATTATAGTGACATGAGTGCCTGGTTTGTAGCAAGAATACTTGGATTCTTATTGACAGCTTTGTTGTTTACTACCTGTGTGATTTTGTACAAGTAATTTGCCCAATCTGTGCTTGTTTTCTCTTTTATAAAATAGTGGGATCACACCTATCAGATTGGCCAACATGACAAAATGGGAAAATGATAAATATTGGAGAAAATGTGGGAAAATTGGAGCGTTAATGCATTGTTGGTAGAGTTGCAAAATGATCCAGCCATTTTAGAGAGCAATTTGGAACTATGCCCAAAGGGCTCTAAAAATGTGCATACCCTTTGACCCAGCAATAGCACTTCTAGGGCTATATCCCAGAGAGATCATACAAATGGGAAAAGGACCTACATGTACAAAAACAGTTATAGCAGCTCTTTTTTGTGGTGGCAAAGAATTGGAAATTGAGAGGATGCCCATCAATTGGGGAATGGCTGAACAAGTTGTGGTATATGAATGTAATGGAATACTGTTGTCTATAAGAAGTAATGAACAGGCTGACTTCAGAAAAACCTGGAAAGACTTGTATGGTCTGATGCTGAGTGAAATGAGCCAAACCAGGAGAACGTTATACACAGTAACAGACACAGTAACAGTAACAGTAACAGTGTGATGACTAATACTGATAGACTTGACCTTTCTTGGCAATACTAGGATCTAAGACATCTCCAAAGGCCTCATGATGGAAAATGCTGTCCACAAAGAAGAAAGAACTATGGAGTTTGAAAGCAGATTGAAGCATACTATTTGCTATTTTTTTCTTCTGTTGTGTTTTGTTTCCTCTTTCTGCTGGTTCCTCCTATTGGTTCTACTTCTTACCTACAATATCATTAATGTGGAATTATGTTTAATAGGAATATATGTGGATAGCCTATATCAGATTGTGTGCCGTCTTAGGGAGGGAGGTGAGGAGGGAGGGGGAGAAAAATTTAAAACTCAAAAGCTTATGGAAGTGAATATTGGTAATTCAAAATAAATTAATTAAAAATAAAAAAAATAGTGGGGTAGGTCTAGATTAACTCTGAGGTCTCTTTTAGCTCTAAGTCTTATGATCCTAGACTGCCCCTTTGGATACTTAGAAAAATAAAAGATTGAGCATAGAAATATAAAGAAATATAGTATAGTGCATACAACTTTTTGTGGCTCTTCCAATTCTTTTTTGTGTTTTTAGAAGCTTAGCAGCCAGACCATACCGGGTAGTTGTAGGATTCTTTTTAGGGTTTCAATAATTTTTCTCTACTTCATCCTGGCTAATCCCTTTTTCTTCTCTCACTTCCAGCTCAGACTTTGGGAGAGGTGAAGGATGGGGAGAAAAGAGAGAAGGGACATTGGAAAAAGAAAGAGAAACTAGATAAAAGGGCAATTAGAAGGGAAGAGAGAAGGGACAGCTTATTTCAAGGAATGCTTATCAAGAACCTGATAAGAAATGAAACAATGGACCATTCCATCTTTGAGGAGGTGGGGACTATGGATGTGGAACACCGCAAACTCTGCTATACTTTGATATGTTGGTTAGCATTGCTTAACTGCTATAATTCCTCCTTTTTGCTCTTTGTTATAAGGAGTTGCTCACTGGTTAAGGAAAGGGAAAAGGATATACATTAAAATGAAGGTGATGTAAAACAAAATATATTAATAAAAATAAAAAGTTAAACAAAATACTATGTTCAAGACACTTTGCTAGACTTCAGAGGTATAAAGGCAAAAAAAATTAATTTCTGCTTTCAAGGAGATTGCATTTTACTGGTAGTATAACAGAAGGAAAGAGAAAAGGAAGGAAATAAGCATTTATTAAAGTACTTTATAAAGTTCCAGGCACTGTGCTAAGCACTTTTAAAATATTTCACTTGATCCTCACAATAATTCTGCAAGGTACTTGCTATTATTATCCCCATTTTACAGTTGTAGAAACTGAGGCAGAGAGAAGTATCTATGTAGCAAGTAAGTGTTTGAGATGAAATTGGAACTCAGATCCATCTTGACTGCTCTCGCCACTGAACCAATAGGAAGTGGCAACTGAGTTAAGCCTAGAGGAAAGGTAAGAATGCTAGTTAGTAGAGGTGAGGAGAAAGTATATTTCAAACATGGGGAACAGCCCATGTGATGTGAAGAGAGCTGTAGTTAGGAGAAGGCTAATAGTCTCTTTTGGTTGGAATGTAGAATATTTGGAGGGGAATCATAAAATAAATCTGGAAAGGTAGGTTAGAGCCAGATGGTGTGAGGCTTTAAATAACTTCCACAGAGGAAGGGTAGAATCTTTAGATGTAGGATCTGGAAAATACATTATTGGTCATCAACTCTAACATTGTTTTTCAGATCAATAACTGAGACCCAGAGAGGGAAAGTGGCTAATCCCAAGTCACAGAATTGGTCAATGGTAAAGCCAGGAATAGGATCCTAGTCTTTTGGTTTTTAGCTAAAGGAAAATAGGAAATTCAATTGTCCAAAACAATTCCTTGGAAAAGCAACATTTCTACACTTCTTTCATTGCAGGTATTATTTTTGGCCTTTGTGCTCTACAGACAGATGTGTTATATGTTAATATACCCAATCTAGCATCTGCTAATTCCCTAACATTTCTATGTAGACTTTCTGAATACTGGGACAATTTTTGCCTCAGGCATCCAAATTTGCATTTTCCTTTGACACTATTTTGATATGCACTTGTACCAGTAGCTTTATAAATCTGCCTGCAATATAGCATTTGCAAGGTATTTTGGGCAAAATATAAAGAGCTGTACAGACACTAAGCTTAATTGTTATTTTATGTGCTTCTTTCTCTCTTAAAAATTATTTCCAAAGAAACTGTTATAGCATCCCATAACTTGTACAATTTAAAATTAGAGCAGAAAAAATTTACCCCATATATTACAGGAGTCTTACTACACTTGCAGGAAGATGAAACAAATGACTAAAGAGATGAAAAAAAAACCCAATCAATCAAAAACTATTTATTGAGCACCTATGTATTGGCACTACACTGGTCCTTAGAAAAGACTGTTATTGTTGTTGTTATTGTTTGTCCTTCATTTTCGAAGAGAACCGTGACAGCAGGAAGATGATGCCATGACCTGAAAGAGAACTGGATTTAAGTGACTGTGCAAAGTCACCAGCCTCACTCTCTACTCCAGAGCTATCTGGGTCCAATAGCAAGATATAGATACAAAGAAGAGAAGAGAGGATCCCCGCCTTCAAGAGACTCCCCGTCTTGTCATAGAAGGCGAATGTATCTCTTCTGTGCAAAGTCTAACTTGTTACCTTGAATGTTAGCTTAACATTTTTCCATGCATGGTGCCTAGCAAATAGTAGGGCCTCAATAAATGCTTGTTGATTGGTTGATCCACATTTC
Source organism: Vombatus ursinus (assembly GCF_900497805.2). NCBI lineage: Eukaryota > Metazoa > Chordata > Mammalia > Diprotodontia > Vombatidae > Vombatus > Vombatus ursinus. The sequence continues at coordinate 46,289,953 of NW_020954596.1, read as the reverse complement.
ATGTCCTTGAGGTAAGTTATTTATCTTTACATCTTTAACTTCTGAAGTATGGTAATTGTAAATTAATCCCTAATTAATCCAGCCCTAATTAATGTGTAATTACTCTAGTGTCAAATCAATAATAGTCTTCAAGGGAACAAGGCCAGTAAGCCTGATTTTCCATCATCAAGAAAGGAATAATTGTTTAGGTAGCACTGTTTTGGATCCTATGGTGTTTTTTTTGTGTGTGTGTGTGTGTGTGAATGATGTACCTGTCACAAAGTAAGTGTATAATAAATGCTTGTTGATTGATTGCTTTGGGAAAGGATAAGGTAGGGATAGTCTCAGTCATTTTCCTGAAAGCAAAGTACCATTTCTAATTTGTTTTTTTTTCCCTGTTTTTTTTAGCTGGGTGCCAAATTAATTGTTCTGATCTTTCTCTCTTTTGTTGATATGCATATTTAGATATATAAAATTTCCCCTACTGAATCCTGCAATTTTTGGTATGTTGTCTCCTGTCATTCATTATCTTTAATGAGATTATTGATTGTTTCTGATTTGATTATTTAGTTTCTAATTAATTTTTGATCCATGTTTCCATTACCCTTTATTGAATGTAATTTGTATTGCATTGTGATCTGAAAAGAGTGTATTAGTTTTTTTTTGTATTTGTTTGTGAGGTTTTTATGCTGTAATATGTGGTCAATTTTTGTATAGCTGGGAAAAAGGCATACTTCTTTCTATTCCCATTCAAGTTTCTCTAGAGGTCTAGCATAGTTAACTTTTCTAAAAGTCTATTCATCTCCTTAATTTTTTTCTTATTTATTTTATGGTTAGACTTATTTAGCTGTGAAAGAGAAAAGTTGAAGTCGCCCATTAATATAGTTTTACTATTTCCTCCTGTTAACTCATTTAACTTTTCCTTTAAGAATTTGGATGCTTCGCCATTTGGGACATACATGTTTAGTACTGATACTACATCACTATCTATGTTGTCTTTCAGCAAGATGTGATTTCTCAGCTTATTTCTTTTAATTAGGTCAATTTTTGCTTTTGCTTTGTTTGAGATCATGATTGCTGCCCCTGCCATTTTTTTTTTTACTTCAGCTGAAGCAAATAAATTTTGCTCCAGCCCTTTATTTTAATTCTGTGTGTCTCTTTGTTTCAAGTGTGTTTCTTGTGAACAACCTATTGTCAGATTCTGGTTTCTACTCCATTCTGCTATCCACTTCCGTTTTATGGGTGAACTCACCCTATTCACATTCACATATATGATTGCTAATTTCTTCTGTTTTATGATTCTCTTTTTACCCAGTCCTTCCTCAAAAGGCTGTTTTGCTTCTGACCACTGGCTCCCTTAGTCTGCCCTGCTTCCTATCACCTCTCCTTTCTGTTACTCCCTTCCCCTCCTACTTCTGTTTGGGGAATGTAGATTTCAGTACCCACCCGAGTGTGTGTGTGTGTGTGTGTATACATAGAGTGTATATGTATATATCTATATGCATATATGCATATAGATGTATTTTCCCTAAATGAGCCAAATAAGATGAGAGTGAGGTTCAAGCATTGCCCAGTCTTCCCCCTCCCATTTCCCCCTCCACTGTAAAAGTTCTTTCTTGCATGCTTCTTTTATGTGAGACAATTTTCCCCATTTTCCCTCTCTCTTTCTCTTTCTACCAGTTCTTTACCCTCTTTCTTACCTATCCATCTTTTTGAGATCATCTCAAAATAATCAACTCTACCTATGTCTTCTATCTAGGGTCCATTTAATTGCCCTAATAATGATAGTTTTTATGAATTACATGTCATCATCCTATATAGGAATCTAAACAGTTTGATCTTATTGAGTGTCTTATGATTTCTCTTTCATGTTCACTTTTTTATTCTTCTTTTTAGTCTTATTTCAGATTCAGATTTTCTATTCATCTCTGGTCTTTTATCAGAAATGCTTGAAGGTCTTCTATTTCATTAGATATCTACTTATCCTTTGAATGAATATACTCAGTTTTGCTATGTAGGTTATTCTTGGTTGTAATCCTGGCTCCTTTACTTTCTGAAATATCGTATTTCAGATTCTCAGCTCATTTAATATTATAGCTGCTAAATCTTGTGTGATCCTGATTGTGGCTCATGGTATTTGAATTGTTTCTTTCTGGATGCTTGGAGTATTTTCTCCTTGACCTGAGAGTTCTGGAATTTGGCTATAATATTTCTGGAAGTTTTCATTTTGGGATATCTTTCAGAAAGTTATTGGTGGAATCTTTCAATTTCTATTTTGCCCTCTGGTTTTAGGATATCAGGGTAGTTTTCCTTGATAATTTCTTGAAATACAATATCTAGGCTCTTTTTTTTAATCATGACTTTTAGGTAGTCCAATAATTTTTCAATTCTCTCTCCTCAATCAATTTTCTAGGTCAGTTCTTTTTCCTATGAGATATTTCACATTTTATTTAATTTTTTTCATTCTTTAGACTTTGTTTTATTGCTTCTTAATGTCTCATACAGTCATTAGCTTCCACTTGCCCAATTCTAATTTTTAAGTTATGATTTTCTTCAGTGACCTTTTGTACCACTTTTTCCAGTTGGCCAATTTCTCTTTAAGGAGTTATTTTCATCAGTGAAGTTTGTACTTGTTTTTTCCATTTGGCCAGTTCTGTTTTTTAAGATATTATTTTCTTCAGTATTTTTTGGGCCTCTTTTTACCAAGCTGTTAATTGTCTTTTCATAATTTTCTTGCATTGCTCTACTTTTTTCCCCCATTTTTCCTCTATCACTCCTATTTGATTTTTAAAATCTTTTTTTTTTGTTTTTTTTTTCTTTAGCTTTTCCAAGAATTCTTGTTGGACTTGTGTCCAATTCACTTTTTTTCCCCTTTGTGTTTTGCTTGTAGCTATTTTGACACTGTTGTCTTCTTCTGAGTTTTTGTCTTGAACTTCCTTATCATCATAGCAGCTTTTTACGGTCAAATTCTTTTTTGTTGTTTGCTCATCTTTCCAGCATATTTCTTGACTCTGAACTTTATGTTAAGGTCAAACTCTGTTCCTAGGATGCAGGTTCACAGTCCCAAGCTTCAGGTTTTTTAGCACTGCTATTTTTGAGCTAGTTCTGGGGGGTTTGGAAGTTTGTGGTGCTTCCAAGGTGATCCGATCTGGGGAGAGGTATAGTCACAGCTTCTTTGCAACTTGAAATGAAGCTGCTAAGATGGTTTCAGGGTTTGGCTACTGCTCGTGCTTCTGGAGCTACACGTGAGAGTTAGGTTAGAGGTGGACACCAAAGGTGGATGCACTACCCTGAAAAGGTCTCAGCAAGCCCTCTAACCAGAGGTGCTAGTCCTTTATGAACATCCCATACATCCCCATGGTTTCTTGTACTGATTAGGTGTCAGAGTTGGTCCAAAATCTATGCATTTTTGGGAAGTATGGATATTTCACCCTTTGCATCGTTACTATCCATAAGGCCTTCAGTGGCAGCTAGGTGGATAGAATGCTAGGCCTGGAGTCAAGAAGACTCATCTTCCTGAGTTCAAATCTGGCCTCAGATACTTACTAGCTGTGTGTCCCTGAGCAAGTCACTTAATCCTGTTTGACTCAGTTCCTCATCTGTAAAATGAGCTAGAGAAGAAATGGCAAACCATTTCAGTATTTCTGCCAAATAAACCCCAATTGGGGTCGCAAAGAGTTGGACAACCAAAAATTCCTGAACAACAACTACAACAACAACAATAACAACAACAAGGCCTTGAGCCATGCCTCTACTGTATTTTATTACCCCGAGGCAGCTACATAGTGCAGTGGATAGAGCATTGGGCCTGGAGTCAAGAAGATCTGAGTTCAAATCCAGCCTCAGACACCAGCTGTGTGACCCTGAGCAAGTCACATAATGTGTCCTCAGTTTCCTCAATTCTAAAATGAGGATAGTAAGAATACCTGCTTCTCAGGGTTGTGGAAGTCAAAAGAGGTAATATTTGTAAAAAGTGTTCAGCACAGTGCCTGGCACATAGTAGGCACTATATAAATGTTTATTCACTTCCACCCATCCATGTTCCCCAGCACAGTGTTTGTACATAGTAGGTCGGTACTCAATATATTTTTATCAGACAATTGAATTAGTGGGGAAAAAAACCCAAACATAACAAACCAAACATTGCATATCTCAAACTTAGGACCTCTTATAAAATCTTCCTTCTCTAAGTAGTTTCTCAGCAGGGTTGAGTGGTTTTTTTAAAAGCAGTTTCTTAAAGGACCTTTAAGACAATCATCTGATTCATCATGTGGTATGGGAAGGTAGCTTTTAGTCTTTATGTTTGAAATGCTGCCCAGCTGGTGGCAAACAATAATGGCCCTTTCTGAAATTGTTAGTCAGCTTCCTGGATTCCCTGATCTCTTCTCTGTGGGGACATTCTGGCTGGGCACAAACCCCTTAGCACAGCCCCCACTGAAAGTCACCTAGACTGTAATTTTAAGTGCTTAGAGTGAACTCGGTGACTTGGTGTTTCCATGACTACTTTAATAAAAATATTACCTGAGCAGGCTCTAAATTGAAGAGCTAAAGGATCAAATACTACTCCAGGTTGTCATAAAAATTAACTTATATTTACAATGGTGCTAAAGCATCAAGCTGCAAAATTTCCTCCCTGTCATTAATGAGAAGATAAAATTTATCAGAGTTGTCTGCTGTTGGAGGTCTCATATACTGTGCAAATATTGGTAAAGAAAACTTTCTTATCATTTTATGCATGCTTGTTCCATTTTGTGTAAATTTGGTTAAAATCTTTTGGTTTAAAAATACTTAATCAGTGAGAGTAGGAATTCATTGGGCAGATCTGAATCAACAAATAATATTTTCCTAGGAGTCAAAATCAATTTAATACTGAATGAGGGGTAACAGCAGAGTGTGTGTGACCTGTATTCACTATTGCCAGGAGAGGGAGCTGCTTAGGTCTTACTCAGGTAGGTTGTGAGGGTGGGGTTTTCACGGAGGGAGAGAGGAGCATCATTTTGATGGTACCTTGGGATTGGAATTTTCAGGGCACTGGTGGCTTGGGCCTAGTGGAGGATATTGAACACAGGCGTGAAAAGGATCATAGGAAGAAAGTATATATCTTCCTAAGAAGGAAGTATGTGTCCCTGGGACAAAACACCATTTGCCCACTCCTAATTATAGCTCTGCCACTCAACCCTGATGTTATTCTGCACAAAGCATATAGAAGCATTTTCCAATCTACTCTAGATAAATCTGTTGATATAGGATATAGGGAAGATGGTATTAAATGTTTTGATTACTTCTTTACAACACCTTAAATCTATCTTCTATCTGTTCCATCAGAAGAATAAGAAAACCATCTGAGAAATTGGAAGCTACCATCCCTTCCCTTTTGAAAGAAAAGAGCTAATGGGAAGAAAATAAAAATCCCAGAAATCAGTTAAAAAGCCTGCAGATTGAGATGCCTCTGTCACTACTGAAGGAGAGCAGAGAAAAGCAGGAAACCAAGGGCACAAAATTGACCTTATGCCAGTGACCAGAAAGAGGGAGAATACGGGGCTTTAGAACTTGAAAAGCCAGTCCTACTGTGTTGGAGGTTTTTTGAGCAGCTTGTTTTTTTTTGAAAAATGAAGATACATTCAAGCAAAAAGAAAATGTTGATGTCTTTTAACCCGATAGAAAAAAAATCCTGTACTTGTTTATTCCTATAGTTGGGTTAAGTTTGAGTTGCTTTCATGGTTGCATAGTTGGGTTAATGATATGATCTCAGTATTATTTTGGTAATAGACTCAATCATTGCACATATTTGCTAACTATGTAGTGTGAGATAATTATTGGTTGTTTTGAATCTAATGGCTTGGAGAAAAAAATATTTAATTATATGCTAAATTGATCATAATTGTATACTTTTGGAGAGGGAGTAGGTGACAATTCTGATGCAGGTTTGAATTAAAAGTAGATTGGATAGAGTAGTGTACAATTCATAGGATGTCCTTGGCTGCTTTATCTGTTAGGAATCAATCACCCTTTCTTGCATTTAATACAAAGCTATTTGTTTATTTATTAAAGAGCCAGGTTTCTTTTGTTGGGAGGAAGGGAACAGAAATAATCAATAGTATGGTTACTTCAAAGTTACTTGAAGGGGTAGAACATAGAATGTAGTGTTTTTTCATTCCTGTTAATAGGAAACTTTTATGTTATTTATGTGTCTTTAAGATAAATCTTGAGGGCAGCTAGGTAGTACAGCAGACAGAGTGCTGAGACCTGGAGGCAGGAAGATTTATCTTCCCGAGTTCAAATCTGGCCTCACACTTTTTGACCCTGGGCAAATTTGCCTCAGTTCCTCATCTGTAAAATGAGCTTGAGAAGTATCTTTGCCAAGAAAACCCCCGATGGGGTCACAAAGGATCAGACATGGCTGAAACAACTGAATAACAATAATAACAAAAAGATAAACCTTGTTGAAGGGATCATAGTAGTTAGAAGGGGCCTTAGAAATCTATTCCTCATCCTGTTTTCTAGAGATGAATACACTGAGACCCAGGGAAGTTAAATGAGTTGCCCAAGGTCACACAGTTAGCAAGTGGTAGGAGCTAGTCCATTGACACCTAACCCAGTACTCTTTCCATTGTGGTATGTAGATTTAAAAACTTACATTTACATTGCATGTACATTTAAAAACTTTTTTTGGTCTGAATCACTTATAGTTGCATAGACATGGTTGATATTTGACTTAATTAATTCCAGCAAAAATGTAGAGGCTCATACATGCTGAGGAATAACATAGGCCACTTCTGATGATTCAGAGTCTGAAAATCCAGGTGGGATAAACCTGATGTTTCACGTTTTTTCCTGCTCACATACTATTAAATTCTTGGCCAATTTACTCTCTTTAGTTTCTTCTTCTGTAAAATGGGAGGGTCAGCTCAAACATTATGTGATTTATTTTATTTTCAAAATTTTTTTTGTTTTATTATATTATACATATTTACAAATTACTCCTACTTGAGAGGTCTCTTGTAACCTACTAAAACAGTTAAGTACAATTAATAATAGCAGTTACCTTATCTGAAAGTACATTCAACATTTCACATTTGTAGCCTTTCCCACCACTCTATTTCTTTTTAAATGGACAGAAATCTGATTTTCTCTGAATCCTACCTCCCCACCCTATGGAAAAAAAAAGAAAAGAAAAACAGTTTCTTGAAACAAATGTTCAGAGTGAAGTAAAACAAATCCTCTCAATGGTTGTAAAGAAATTTGTGTGTGTGTGTGTGTGTGTGTGTGTATTTTGCACTTTTAATCTGTGACATCGTTGTAATGGAGACTATGCTTTGTCACTGGTCCTCTAGAATAATGAATAATCATTGTTCCAATCATAGTTCTTACAGATTTCTAAGTTGTTTGTTTTTACAGTGTTGTTGCTATTTCATCAATTGTTCAGGTTCTGTTCATTTCATCCTATATCACTCCATAAATAAACCCCAAAATTGTTCATTTGATCCTATCATATATTGTTCTGGTTTTGCTTACTTTATTTTGCATCAGTTCATAGTTTTCCCATGTCTTTTTGGAAGCATCCATTTCCTCATTTCTTATTTCTTATAGCACAACCGTAGTCCATCACATTTGTATACCACCACTTATTCATCCATTCTTCAGTTGTTGGCCATCCTCTTAGTTTCCAGTTTTTTGCTCTCACAAAATGAGGTATTATAAATATTTTCATATAAAGGACCTTTTCCTCTTTCTTTGGTCTCTTTTGGGTATAGATCTAGCAGTGGTATAGCTAGATCAAAAGGCATGCACTCTTTACTAACTTTTTGTGTATGATTCCAAATTGCTTTCCAGAATGGTTGTCCCCTTTCATAAGTACATCAATGTGCTTGTCTCCCCCCAGTCCCTCCAACATTTAGTATTTTAGTTTTTTTGCCATCTTTGCTACTCTGATGAACATGAAGTAGCATCTCAGAATTGCTTCAGTTTGTATTTCTCTAATTAGTAGTGATTTTTTTTATACAGTTATAGACATCTTGGGTTTCTTCCTTTGAAAACTCTATTCACATCCTTAGACTATTTATTAATTGGGGAATGGTTGTTTTTTTTTTCCCTTACAGATTTGAATTATTCCTTATGTGTGTTGAAAATGAGATCTTCATCAGAAAAAACTTGCTATAAATGTGTCCCCTCCCCTCCCCTCACACCATTTGAAGCATTTTGGTAGCCAGTGTGAGATACTCGTCAGAAATCTAATTTCTTCCATACTTTCTGTGATTGTGTTACATTATTTTTCATCATACTAATTTCAATCATACTAATTACCTATTGGTGGCAGCTTTGGTTTAAGTCTCATGCATGTGGCTATATTCAGTTTGGGAAATTCCATCTTCATGCTTGACATCATTTATTCTTTCTTTATCCTTGATCTTGTTCTCTTTTGGCACCTTTGGAAACACAGTCAAACTAGTTTCAATTTTTCAAGGGACAGATGAAAAATAATTTTAAATCTATGGTTGAGGAGAATTGAATTTTATTTATCAATAGTATCTTTTAAAATGTCCTGTATTTAGCTTTTAAAAAACGGAAACAATTATGTGGCAGTTCAATATTATCCCATTTTGAGGTTCTGTAATATGACTGAGTTGTTCAGCCTTTAACTATCTTTAATGGAGAGGCTTGCATTACTGTAGCATTCAGGAGGGTCCTTTGCAAAATCTTTGTGGTTGGTAGGTTTTTCATTGGTTTTCTCCAACAACTTTTCCCCCTTTCTCATACCGCTCAGCAAATGATAGCTACAGTATTAGAGAAGAACCATGAAACTATATGGTAAAACTATTGCATTATTACTATTGTTTTGCTTCTATTTGCAGTGTCTGAAAGAGGACCCTAGGGAGATTAATGTTTAACTTAAACAATGAGTTAAAAATAATTTTATTAATATATTTTATTTTTATAATAAGTAAATTTCTTCAAATATCTATTCCCATACCTTTCTGGAGAGCCCTCAAATAGCAAATATTATAAAGGATGAGGAAGAAAAATGAGCAAACTGGTCAATACATCAAAAATGTTTGAAAATATATGCAGAGCTCTCCTACTTCTGCAAAGGTATCAGCATTTTCTGGGTCAAAAGGTCAAAAAGGTATCAGCATTTTCTAAACAATGAATTATTACTAGACAAATTTCAGTCATGAAATAGAGGAGGTTGAAGTTTGTCAGAATACTAAATGTGTAGCTGTAGGACACAGAAGACCCAGATATGAGTTTTGGCTTTGCCATTTACTAGCTTTATGATCTTAGACAAATCATTTGATTCCACCAAGTATCGGATTTCTCCCACTCCCTCAAACCACACTGAGGAAGCAACCTTCAATACTGCTGATGTCTAAGAGAGGATATGTCATAAATACCTCAAGCCACAGCGGTCCCATGGCATTTTCTTCATTTCTGGGGCAGGCTGATTCTTGGAGTTCTCTGATGACTACTCTCTTACATCTTTGTAAAAGCTGGGCTGTTCCTCTCTTCCCAGAGCTGAATAGTCATGGAAGGAGATAAAGGGGTGAATAGAGAGGAGGAATGGAAATAAACTCTATCAGTGACTCTTTCTGGTTCTTACACTTCACTTTCCTTTAACATGGAGATATTGGCCATGCTCAATATTATAAAATGATCTGTGTGTCAGTTTGCAGGATTATTTATGGTATAAAGATAAACTTCCCTGTGTGAACTATTTTGTTGTGGGGGGGGGGGTAAAACACTAGGAACTATGTTTCCTGTGATCCTTCAACTCATTTTATTTTAGGCTTTTTGTGTCTTGAAGAATCTTGAAGTGTCAGGTCCCAACAGTTGTTTGTTTTAAGACCGGAAGCAGCTGGACCAAGCAGCTCACTATAGCTGTTGGAGGATGCTTCTTTATTAAGGGTATGCTGTACAAAAGAAAAATCCCAATTGTACTTCTGTCTGCACTGTTAGCCACAACAATGTGTAGTCCTTATTCAAAGGCATGAATTTACTTTTGGTATTATGTAATGGGAATCATATGAGAATATTAAAGATGGAAAATTATTTCTGAAATGAAAGGTTAACACACAGGTGATTTTTATCTTTTGCCCTGACATTTAAAAGAAGATATTTTATTGATGCTTTTTTAAAATAATGTTTTTGTGGTGATTTCCCAATAACTTCCCTTTCCCCCAGTAGAACCCTCCCTTATGACAAAGAAGGACAGTCAGTAACACAAATCAACACATTGACCACGTATGGCAACATACCTCACATTCCATGCTAACAATCTACAACTTCTCTGGTAAGGAGACACATTTTACTGTCAGTCTTTTCATGTTGTGATTGACAACTTCACTGAACATGACTCTGAATATATAAATTTCCTCCTCTTTTACTTCTTCTTTCTCATTCTTTTCTTCTCTCTTTTCCTTTTCCTCCTCCTCTTCTTCTCATTCTGGTTGTTGTTTTATGAGTGGAGAGTTCATACAACATCATTGTGTTATTAACTTAATATTCCAGAGAACAGAAACAGCTACCAGCCCAGGTGCCTGCTTTCTCATCTTTAAAAAATTTTATGAGAATGATCTACATCTGTATGAAGGATGTTCTTGCTGAATGATGGAAAGGTAATGAATGGGCTTCTGCAAAAGATTTTGAATAGTCTTCATCTTTACAGTCATATAAAAGGTTGACTGAAAGGTACAAAAATTACAATATTCTTCTGTGTTTTCTGTTCGTCCATTACCTTCCCCTCTCTACCCCCAAAATATTTGACAATAGGACAAAGAGAAAAAAAAGACTTATAGACTCCCCTCCAATGAGAAGTTTCTCATATATACATTAATGAAACTAAAAATTGCTTGATAAAAGCAACCAAAGATTTTATTCTGCTCAATGAGCCTCTGATTATTGCCTAGCAGAGGCATAAATAAGAAAGATGTATACTCACCAAAGGTGTTTGCTTCTATCACAGAGAGTCTCTAAGAAGGGATACAAATTGAAGATGATTCAATTAGATAATGAGATTTTTCACACATAAACCCACATTTTTTTTTAAAAAAACATGGATTCCACATTTTTCTGGTGACATATGGTGGTGAATTTGAGAACAATATAGTTTCTATAGCATCAAAGTTGAAAATGATCCAAAGGGTAATGGAGAGTTACATGGTGGGTATAATTAGGCTGCAGCATATTGCTAATGATGACCTATGAGAAATAAGTGGTATAAAGGTTTCCATGAAGGAAGTTTATGATCAGCAAAGACATCTTAGGCATTTGGTGAGAGTAACAACAAATGGATAATTTGTCCATTATCTTGGTACCCATGTAAAGACAAAAAATTAGAAGAGAGTCTTCAGTATTCTTCGTGAAATGGGGTGAGAGTGCATGGATGGATAACGTAAGTATTGCCCCCAATGATGGTGACTCCACCAGTCATTTAACATTCCATTCTCTTCAACTAAAATAATAAGATGTTTGAACCAGATATGTTCTTAGATCTTTTCTAGCTTTAAATCAATGATCCTATGATTTAAAGCCCTTCTTCCTCTAATTTATTACTGCTTGGCCCATCTTTAAACGTATCACTTAAGTTACTAAAAAATATATTCTATCTATACTTATCCAAACTTATTACCTACAACTTCACGTGAATTCTTTGATTTGATCACACTGATCTCCTTCACTGTCCATGTATTCAAAAACAATAAAAAACATTTATTAAGTACTTACTGTGTGCAAAGTACTTTTTCTAAGCGTTAGGGATTCAAACAAGAAAGCAAGACAGACCCTTCTCTCAAAGAGCTCACATTGTAATGGAGGAGAAAACACATATAGGAGGTTTCAGTTGCAAGTCAAATGGAAAGATCTAGTGGCTCACAGAGCACAGCAGCAAAGTAGATGGTAAGAAATCTTCTTTAGTGTCATTCATTGTAAAGAAATAACTATGGACCAAGATATATCTTTTTCTGATGTTGAGCCATTTGGTAGTTCCAGGTCAAACTGAAGGGTAATTACCAGGTCGTTTTCCTACAAAGTTTGCTCCCTTGGATGGTTTTAAGAGATGGGATAGAAGCTAGACTAATGGATTGATGGATGACTGGGTGGCTGGGCATATGCAGCAATTCTTAGGGCTTTTGGACTTATCTGATAGGGAGTGGTGGTTAGTCAGTGATTGGTGGTTGTGGTAGCAGGGATTTGGGGCTCATGTTCCCCAAGGACTGCCCTGCCCCCCCCCAATGGTGGCTATGGAGAGAGAGAGTTAGATTAGCAATAGGGTCATTGGAGGAGGGTACTATTTTATTTCTCAGGATCTTGGGGGCAGGATCTTGGTTTGTATCCCTCTTGGTCTGAAGGGAGGTGGTGGTTTAGTTGGTGGCAGTGTCTTGACCTGCCTGGCATATGCCAATCTCTATCTCCCCTTCGAGAAAACTTGTTGCTCAAGCCAGGCTAGCTTCCTGCTCCATTTATGGCATTTGGATAGCATTTAGTGTTGGTGCTTACAGGAATGCTGGAATTAGAAAACTGAGGCCTAGAGGGGTTAGATGACTTTCTCAAGGCTCCACAGGGAGTATGTGGCACTCAGGATTTGAACCCAGGTCTTCTGACTCCCAAGCCATGTTCTTTTCACTGTACCAGGTTGCTTCCCTAAGTGAGGTGTCTTGACCATGGTCATACAGGTTGCAAGTAGCTCTTAGCATCCTTTAGTTGCTTCACGTGTGTTAGTTAATTTTGTGTCTTAACTGGCTTGTAAACTCCTTCAAGACTTTTACCATGCTTTATGCTTCTGTAACTCTCCTAGCATAGCACAAACCTAAGCATATAATAGGTGTTTATAAATCCTCATTGAGTGAGTAATTCTTTTCTCAAGGCCACTTTCTATTAGTGTACCAGTGAAGGAACTATTGGCCTTAATTACAGATTGCTTTCTTCTTGAAACTGGATTTTTAAAATTTTATTTATTTATTTTGTGAGGCAATCAGGATTAAGTGACTTGCCTAGGGTCACACAGCTAGTAAGTGTCAAGTGTTTGAGGATGGATTTGAGCTCTGAAATTGGATTTAAATAAATTCCAGTGATTTATGAATAGCTTTCATTTTCACAGCCTCTCTCTTTAGAGACAAACCTTAGACATTACTCATTAGCCCTTTCAGATTCCCTTTTCCAGGCTTCTCTCTTTACTTAACCATTTGTTGAGAACAGACTGATAACAATCTGTGTCTGTTCCATTTGTTTGCTGAAGCATCAACTTCTTTAACTTCTCCTCCAAAAATAGGTTGCCTTCCAATGAATGTTTGTTGGCTTAACATAGCACCACCCTCTTGCCTTGAAACTTATAAGGTAGGTTTCTAGTGAGTGTGCTAATCCTGAATCAGCTTCATAAACCAAATGAGAAATGGGTTGTAGATAATAGAGTTGATACTAAAAACCTTTATAGTGTAGCATAATGGTTCTGGGTTTGAAACTTTAGAGAGACAGTGACAAATCAGATTTACTTGTAAAGAAATAACTGTGGACCAATATTCCATCACCACTAAAATTGCTATGTTGAATGATTTAGGGGATAAGTTCATGATCAGCTAATTGGGTAGTAGAAAGAATAAAACAAAAATCTTGTACATAAACTAACTAGAAATAAAATAGTACCAGACATGATGGTGCAGGCCTATAATCTCTGCTCCTGGGGGAGGCTGCGGCTAGTAAATCCCTTGAGTTTAGGAGTTCCAAGTTGTAGTAAGGCTAATGCTGATTGGGTGTCCACACATTGTCTGGCATTAATAGGGTGAGTTCCTAGGAGAAGAAGGCTATGTACGAGACTGCCTAAGAGAGGTAAACTGGTTGGAAAACCTTCAGTACCAATCTGCTTTGGGATGAACCTGTGAGTAGCAGCTTACAATGCCAGCTTGGGCAAGAAAGGGAGACAAGAGAAAGAGAGAGAGAGAGAGAGAGACAGAGAGAGAGAGAGAGACAGAGAGAGAGACAGAGAGACAGAGAGAGAGACAGAGACAGAGACAGAGAGACAGAGACAGAGACAGACAGAGAGAGAGACAGACACAGAGAGACAGAGAAAGAGACAGAAAAAAGGAGGAGAAGAAAGAGAAGGAGGAGGAGAATAAGAAATAAGAGAATAAGGAAGAAGAATAAGAAAGAAGAAGAAGGAGAAGAAGAAGAAGAAAGGAAGTAAATATAGCAGGCATCACATTTAATTATAGTGATTTTGAAAAGTTTAATGAGAAACACAATACTTTTAGAGAAATTAAATTTCATTTTTTCATATGCAGATACGTATATGAAATGAATTAAATATATATTTTTAGATCTCCATTTAAAGAAGAACTAATATGTGAAAATCTACACTAATGGAAACAATGTATTTCATAATTCTGAAGTGTTCTTGTGTAGAAGACCTTGCCAAATCACGACAATAAAAGCCTTTGAAGGATAGCAAGTGAAAGAACCCCTGAACACATACCCCTTTAAATATCAAGCACTTTAACCAATCTAGGTCCACTAACACTTATTAAACATCTTCTGTGCAAAGTACTGAGGACACAAATACAACTATGATCCAGGCCCTGCTCCCAATGAGTTTAATGAGGGGGATGGACATGTCCATAGACAAAAAAAAACATGAAAGATGTGAAAGAGCCTGATGAGTGTAAAAGAAAAATCCGAGTAAAGTGATATAGGAAGTGTGAGGAGCAAGAGATCATTTCGAATTGTGATCAGGTGGTGGTAGGGGGGAAAGGTTTCATGGAAGAGGTAGAGGAAATGGTCTCTGAACTGAATATTGAGTGAACTGAAGGATTATAACAGACAGAGATAGGAATAGTGTCTATGCCAGGCATTTGTTTTTCAGTCATTCAGTTGTGTCCCACTCTTTGTGATCCTGTGGACAACATTGATCATGGGGTTTTCTTGGTAAAGATACTGGAGTGGCCTGCCATTTGCTTCTCCAGGGGCTTCTGGTAAACAGAGGTTAAGTGATTTGCCTAGGATCACCCAGCTAGTAAGTATCTGAGGCCAGATTTGAAGTCAGGTCTTACTGAATCCAGGCCCAGTGCTCTGTCCACTGAGCCATCTAGGCAGACATGGGGCAGTGTAATCACAGATCTCACACATCTGCCTTGTGGTCCAAGGCACAGAGATACAAGAGGGCAGAACTAGAATGGGGCATTGTGAGTAGTCCAGTTTGGTTGAACTGTAGGATGTTTGGAGCAAAAGAGCAAGATAAGACTGTTAGACTGAAGCCAAATGATACAGGACCTTAAATTCCAGTATCAGGAGTTTATCCTTTATTCAATTGGCACTTGGGGGACGGGAGGAAGGGGACTATTAAAGGTTTGATCAGAGATATGCTTTAAGAGGGTTAGTTAGACTGTAGCTGTATAGAGAATGGATTGGAAAGTGGTTGATTAGCACCTTGAAGACCATTTAGTAGTCTATTCAAGAGAAAACAAGGGTAAGAAATAGGCTAGTACCTAATTTAAGCCTTACAACAACTCTGTGAGGTTGCCCCTTACATTTATAATTGACTCCATTATTCTGCTCAGTAGAAGCAGCTAGGTGGTACAGTGGGTAGGGTTCTAGACTTGGAGTCAGGAAGAACTGAGTTCAGATTTGGCCTCAGTACTTAACTAGCTGTGTGTCCCTAAACAAGTCACTTAAGTCTGCCTCACTTTCCTTATCTGTAAAATGCGAATAATGTAGAGTGTGAATTTGATATAAGAAACTGTTGAGTGATGTTGACAGAGCAATTTTATGGAAGTTTCAGTGGGGAGCAAGGGATATGCCATCTCTACCTTTAGGGAACAAATAGTACTAATCACAGGCCAAACAGATAGATAACTTTTAGAACAAATAGCTAAACCTTGGGGTGTAAGAGAGAATGCTTATGTGGTTTCAATATATAGCTAAAAATTGTATTAAAGGGCCATTCAGTAGTCAAGCTATATTTCTTTCTTACAGGATATAGCCCCAAGATAAGTTTATCCTAAAATACTTTCTATTTTAGTTCTCTGTTGAAGACTGTAATTTTATTATTATTATTATGAAGGGTTATGTGATGTCAATGATTACATTTTAAAATGTCATTTTTATTATGTCTTGGAGCAAAAAACAAATAAACAACTAAAACAAAACAAAACCCCATCCTTAAATGTGGGATAGCAATGCAAGTCTGTAACGGAAGTCAATGGAAAACAAAACAAAGCAAAATGTGATTTAGAGAAGTCATGGTAGAGATGCCTTTTTTGAGAATGATTCTATTCCCTAACGTACTCCATACTTTACTGACAAGATTAAAAGTCATTTGCCGAATTGACATGAGCGTGGTATCCCAGGATAGGATATTCATAAATAACCTAGCTACATTTGTTTTTGACAAGATGTCAAGTCATTGTTTTAAGCTGAATTCAAAGGGACAGATTCAACTGCCATTTCTTAGAGATAAGGTGGCAGGCAGTGTAATTGAATTGACCACATTCTTCTCCCTCTTTAGCCCTCAGAATTGCATGGGATGTCTAAGGGCATGGCCAGCAGACCATGGCCTGCCAGGGTTTGAAATAGAGTCTCAGAGTTTATCATACCCCTCAATTGAGAGGCACTGAGCTATTGGCATTCATTTCAATTACTGTGAAAGGAAAAGTTTAGCACAAACTGATCTTTGGAAGTAAAGTCTGTGATGAAAATTTAATTAAATGCTTTGCTTTGAACTCCTTTTTTGGATTGCAGCCCCTGTATTGTCTGCCACATGCAACCCAGCTGAGGGAGGCTCATGAGGGAGGCTTCCTTGCTCCTAAAAGCCAGTTGGAGGAGTGAATTAATTGACTGTAATTATTTTAACTAGGATTAAAAAGGAAAAAAAATAATTTAATTAGTATTAATTATGCAATACACAGAGAGTTGGTAATGAAATCTGCCCCAAAGACTGCATTGTTATTAAAATTAAAGTTCAATTCCAAAGCTCTGAAGTGCTGGGATATAATGCCAACCCCGCCCTCTATCTTTTTTTTTTTTAAAAGGATCAGGTTCACCAGAAAATTTGGTTTGAGTATTTTACTTTATTAAGTCCTGCAGGCTAGTGGTTTTATGATCACTACAGTGAATAAATGTATCAGGAATCACAGATATCTTTGCAGTTGCTTGAGGGCATGGTAAAGTGAACAGCTCCCAGCCAGCTGAAAACCATGGTATCAGTTTAAGGTTAATTTGTCTCATGAGAAAACATAATTTCTCTAAGAGAAACATTTTCTATATGTTTCTCCTAAAGAGTTGATTCATCATAAAAGAGAAAGAGGCATACTGCTAATTCTTAGCCAAGCTAGTCTCCTTGCTATTCCTAAAATTCACTCCATCTCTCAACTCCATGCTATTCTACCAAACTGAGCACTCACTCCATGCTTTTGCAACAGGCTGTACTTCCTCATCACCTCTGCCCCTTAGAATCCATAGGTCCCTTCAAGGCTCAGATTATGCACCATTTTGTACAGCGGTTGTTGCCAATGTTTTGGTTCTGGGAACCCCTTTTAACAACAACAACAAAATTTGTTGTGAACTCTCAGGATAATTTAATATATTCCTCACAACATTCTTTTAGATTTATTAATTAAATATAATAACTACAATGATAATTTTTATCCCTCAAAGCTCCAAATTAAATTTACAATATATAATTATAGTTATAATATTTTATTCTACTTATAATTATTACAATACTAAATGTGAAATTGTAAAGTTTTAATTTTAAAATAATCACACATATTTTATGTGGGACAGCCTGTAAGAATGAAAAGAAGTAACCTAGCACTACCATAGGACTTCATATTAAATTTCTTTCTTTCATAAATTTTGTTGAATATAAATAACATTGTGATGAAACAAGTTATTATTTGGAAGATATGTAACATAACTGAAATCATATGTTAAATTAATTTTGGTGTTAGATTTTTCTGTTTGAACAAAATTTTGCAATATGTGGTTCAACACTAGATAGACAGCCTTTAGTTTGGTTTTGTATTGATTTTATTTCTGTGTTTTGATTTAAAACAGGAATAAAATGGAAATCCTATTCACATAAATATGTGGTAGAAAAATGGTAGGAAAATTTTACAAACTCTCTTGCTAAGGGATAGAATTAAAAAAAACAGCCACCTAACCCGTTTTATATACATACATACATATATATATAAATAGATATATAACTATATATAAATATAACTAGCTATGATATAAAATATTTACTTTTTTACTGGCTAATGGCAAGCATCATATTGTGCATAACACATTTTGTGCTATGTGTATAAACATATATATGTTATACACGCGTGCATATCATGTCTTTAAATAGAGTGGCACTTTCAAAAGATAAATAGATTGATAGATAAGACACACATATGTAATCTGTAGACATCCTACTAGTAAGAAGGTAAACTCCTTGAGAACAGGGAATTTTTTTTTTGTCTTTGAGTTTCCCAGTTCTTAGCTGGGAAAGCACATAATAGGTGCTTAGCAAAGATGTGCTGGATTGGTTCTGTATGTCCAAAGGCTTCTGATAAACAATGCCTACATAAAATAACAAGCTTTATTTTAACCAAATGTCTTGGTTTCCTCAAATATTTCACCACAGTTGTTTTGCACAATGTTAGCTTTCCCCAGAGAGCATCTCCAAATTAAACATTACCAGATGTTATAACATTGGGAATAATTGTTATCCTTTAGAACATGTTTTAATCTCAGAGGAAGAATTTCTTAATGTTGATTTTTGTCAAATCAAAGTGATTGAGACAACAAATCTTTAACATTCTGTGTCTCATTAATGACAAAAAAAACCTGTTGCTTGATAATTAAGATAATACTCCTTATTTCAAAAGTAATTTGAAGATAGGGAAACAAAGTATAAAAAAATCTCTGGGGATGTCATTTAAAGGAAAATACAAAGATAGATACTTCCCTGAAAGAACTTGTAATGAAATTGGGCAGACAAGTATGCAAATGAATATGATACAAGGGAAGGTAAAATAAGTGCAAAGGAGAAGTCCAGGCAAAGTGCGATAGAGAATTTTAAAAAGGAGAGATCATTTTCATCTTGGGGAGTCAGAGAAGGCTTTTTAGACTGTTGGCATTGGAGGAGGTGACTTCAACATCTAGAGATGGAAATGGGGGCAGGGGAGAGTCCCAGGCAAGATGACTGTGTGAGCAGACATGGAAAGATAGGGGAGGGAAGGAAATGGATGAATAGGGAAGTGCAGTTTGGCTAGAAAATAGAACATTGTAGGAGATAATATTTAGAAAGGTGGCTTCAAAAGACCACCAGAAACAATGTAAAGCGAGAAAAAAAGAGGATAAACAACAAAGCAGGGGAGGGATTGAAGGATTGATGTTTGAGGAGTCAGAAAAGGAACTTGGGAAAGCATGTCAGACAGGTAGAAAAATGGAGAATCAACCCCGAATCTAAAATCCTATGAGTATGCTAGAAACAGGGCACATTCAAATATCAAGAAGAACAGGGTGGTCACTTGTGTTAAATGGTACAGAGAAGTAAAGGAGCATGGGTATCAGAAAGGGTCTTGAATGCCAAGTTCAGATGTTCCTGTTTAATTTGGTAGACAATGGAAAGCTACCAAAATCTTTTGAGTGAAGGAGTGATGCAATTAGAATGATTCATTAGGAAGGTTACTAGGGCAGCCATATAAAAGATGGATTAAAGAGGGAACAGAAAGAACAAGAAGACCAGTTCAAAGGGTATAAAATTAGTCTAAGTTTTGCTTATGATATGAGGACTTAGATTTATTTATATATGAGGATTTGAACTAGAATGGGAGCAAGAGAGAGATGTGAAAAACATTGAAGAATTTGAATCAAGAGGCAACTGATTGCATATGTTGGCTGAAGGAGAAAGAAGAGTCAGAGATGATGTTGAGGTTAGAATCCTGGGAGGGTGGAGCCATTAAGAGAAATAAAGAAGTCAGGAATGGAGGCAGGTTTTGTTTAATAGGAAATTTTTTTTTAATTAAAATGACTTATTATGTAATTTCCTTCTGTGAAGGTCTTTAGAAGTACAGTAGACTTTTATCTGCCTGGAGTGAAGTGGCGGAGCCTAGGAAGATGGGTTATATGATTTGCCTAATTCCATTTTAGCTTTACATCTCTGGGTATTGAGGATTTACTGAATAGTGATGTAAAGAAAATAAGATTTTTTATTCAATTTTTAATCTTTATTTGAAACATGTTTCATTTCAGCCACTGGTTATCATTTCGAGGACTCTCTTTGTATTTTGCTTATTTGTGCTACACAATTTCCTGAACTATTTTTGTGCCAACTACATATTATATCTGTTGAACTTTGTCAATCTTGCATGAATGACTTCAATTTAGCTAAACTTCTTAAGATAGACTGAAAGGTAACCCATCAGAATACCCAATTTATCTTTTAGAATTCTCTCCAGTGTTATGTATAATCTACTGCAAAAAAAATATAAAGATTTGATTTACACAATGCTGTTGTTTTAGCCTATTTGACAAATCAGTCAGAGCTCAGGTTCTAATTAAAATGTACAGGAAATATCTGAAAGACTTCTGGTTATGGAATGATATGCAAGTTCAAGGCAGGAATACACAAGATGGATATTAGCCAGTAGCCTCAAGTGCAGTGAACACTGTTTTAGGTAGGTCCTAGACTATCAGCCTAAAAAATGCTGCATATCACTGTAGATTCCCTGAATACTGGGAGTTAGGTGAACCTCATTGGCAAATAACTGGAAATATGATGATGATGATTGGGATCACTGCCCTAAATGATGAGCAACTTCACTATGTCCTCCTTTTATGGAAGAGATTTTTATGCTCCTTTGATGATAGTTGGAAAATCCTGACAAAAAAGGTATTTCTAACTGAGAAAAAATTATTATTATACTATTATATTAATAACTAATTATTAAGTTGTGATCCATCCTTTTCTTCCTATTTCTGTTAAGGTCCAACTCCTGAAAGGGTGAGTAACCTCGGAAGGGCATGGCTGACTTAAAAAGATTCTCTTAACACTCAAAGCACATGCTTGTGAACTAGATCAACTTCTACTCAACTGAGAGACCTAATTTCTGGTTTAGAATATAAACAGAATCTAGTCTGGATGAGCCTTTGCCTGGGGGAAGAACCCTCAGTCCCTCTGTCCTTTAGAGAATAGGACAACCCAGTTTATGAAGGAGAAAACTTGCCAGTGAGGTCCATATAGAAATGGCATCCCCTGCCCCGGTGCTTTGAGGCTTCTGAGTCTCATGATTGAATCCCAGTTCTCAGCAGGAGGAGCTGAAGACTTTTAGCCCACTTCCTCATTAAATGTCCACCAGTCAGGTTTGATTTTCACTTGTCAGGGAAGTTCCCTTTCAGAAGGGATTTAAGGCAGTTCAGAGTCTCCCTTGGGGTCTTTGGTTACCAGAGAAACCACTTAATATTAATTTATTGATGACTGACTAGCATAATTAAAAAACAGATTATTAATTACCCAGAAACTCTTTCTCTTGGGGATTTTCACTCATCTCACCAGGGAATTGATATTAGTTCCTACAATGCAGACGTATATAGCCCAGTCTGTAGCCTTGGGCTTGGGGCTTCAATTGCCATTTCAAAATGGAATCCTTTTGTAGCTTGCCTTGCGCTGAACATCTTCGAAAATGGGGAGACAGTAAACTAGAAGAATCTATACATGATTTTCTTTTCTGTGGTGGGAAATGCAGAAGCTTGTTGCTGGGAAACAAACAAGCTAGTTGCTGGGAAACAAACATGCAAAAAAGCAAAACTTAAGACATGAATACATGTCTTATATATCACATAGAAAGTAAATTGGGTTGGTACATGTTCCACTCTTTAAGCTGATTCACAGACCAACAATATAACTGCTATCTATGATAGTTGTAATGGACCTCAATATGCTTTTCAAATATTTATTATTAGTTTGGAAAATACATCCATTCAAAAAGTCACTGTGAAAATCTAAACCACTGCTTTCAAATTCCTTTTATTCCTTGGATGAGATGTCTTTTAGAGATAAGTCTATCTGAGTGAGATTGCCTTCGGTAAAATGAGATTTATTTTCTTTGATCACATGCACTGATGTATCTTTTAACTTTAGTATTTGCTATGTTTTTTTAAAAAAATCAATCATTCTAGGGGGAGGGGAAAGAGGGAGAACAGATTGACTGAAAGGAGGAAAAGTGAGAGAGAAGGGAAGAAGTGAGAGGGAGGAGGAAGAGGAGGAGGAGGAGAGAGAAACTGACAAATTTGATATTTAAAATAAGACTAGATATGGGGATAACAGGGTTTGCAAAAATTGCCTTGTCAAATAGTTTATTCAATCTAGCCCCATAATAATTCTGAGACAAGTGAATAGGAACTATTTTTTTTTGGTGGAGGGGCAGGGAAGGCGAGAGTAAACTGACATCAATCTCAAAAGTTAGGCATAAACAACCAAACATCCTCTTTTCCTTTAGTGACCTATTATAGATGTCATTCATGAATTTGTTTGCACAGTTTTGAGTCTATTTTTATTTGTAGTCTGGGCCAAAGTATTTGTACTGAGTTTCAGAAATTTAATATCACCACACAATGAAAACTGTGCCAAGTTTTATTTGATCTAAATTGACTACTCTCAAGCTTTAAGGGAGGTCTACTAGTTTTTGTATTCAGGAATCTGGTGAATGAATATATGCTTAATTTATTCATAACCTCCATGACTGTATTCGGATCAGATTCATTCCTGGCTTTCAGTTTTCTGGGTTTGAAAGTTCTGATCTTTTTGGAATCTTCCCTCATCCTCTTCTACCTTTTCCAGTCTATACCATCCCTAGTCCATGATCCTATTTAGTGTCACTGTCATGTGGTCAGATAAGCCATGCTGTTTCATAACCAGTCATTTTATAGACAAAGGAAATGTGCTTTATTAAAGATTGTAAACAAGTTAAGACTCAAATTCAGTATCATTGCCTTTCCATCTTCCTCTCTAACAATGTTTTCTTTCCCAAATAAGAGTTAGCAGAACATCTGCTGAGTTATTTTCAATCTGAGAACATATTTTGTTCTTTCCTAATCTCATTCTCTTGAGATTATTTTTCATTCACTCTATAATAAAATTATGTAATGGGGCTTTGGAACCTACCTAGATGACCTAAGATGTGGGCCCCCATCTGGGTGATGCCAAGGACCAGCTTCTGGGATGGAAGGCTGGCGCTGGTGAGTAACCTACAATGTGGAGGGGAGTAGCTTCTTTCCTTTATCTGTGTCACTGGAACTTCCTGGATCTTTAAATCATAGATCTCTCTATTTCATGGGGCATCTCACCTATAGTAGAAGTATCCTGCAATAAAATAAAGGGGTGAAGGAAAGATTTGAGGGCTTCCTTTCCTTTCCTCTAGAGCAGATGGCCCTAAGAAATGAACTTGAAGTTGAGTTTGGGGTTTTGATATTATTTTGTATGTACTTTTTAGTTCTAGGTGTAGGGAGTGGAGTCCAGGCCCTGGGAGCTCAAACCATGGGGACCTAAGAGCTCAGAATTCCAGCCTGGATATTATAGTCAGCCAGCCTAGAGGGAAGCCCTCAGAAGGCAGGATGCTTAAGGCAAGCTCAGAGGGTATTTCTACTTGGAACTAAGTGGGACTGATGCTATATAGTTTTGAGCTAAATTGTGAATCTGATGCTCCTTCTCTCCCCAGAGACTGAGATGATGGAAGGGAGGTTAAATCTTCAGGTCTGTAGAGGATAATGTTTGTATGTTTGTTCTTGATATAGCCTTGAAGTGAATATTTCTTTGTAAAAGCTAATCTGGTATTAACTGTTTAAATGGAACTGGGGTACTTGGACCTCTAAAATGGGGGATCTTTAGCCAATGGATATGGAGAGTCTCAGGTTCCCCTTCTGAGCTAGCTAACATCAGGTCTGGAATCCAAGGTTTCTAGGTCCCCCCCAGTGTGGCTCAAGCTCCTTGTCTGAGACTTCATTTATTGCACCCACAACTGAAAACAAATAAAAGAAGCCTAAAGCCTGTTTCTTGAGGCTATCTGGCCTAAAGGGAGGGGAAGTAGATTTTGGGTGCTTCCTTCACCCCAGATCACTGCATGACAACCCTGCTGTGGGTGTGTGAGACCTTTGCCCCTGGACAGCTCTCTGAAAGAGAACACAGTGTGCTGACAATACTGTGAGATGCTGGAAACAGAGAGGAACTGCGCCTTGGTCAAGTAGCTTTAAAGACCCAGGCAGTTTCAGCTACACAGCAGAAGGAAAGAGGCTTCTATCACTCATGGAGCAGGCCAATGCAGAATGCAGAATGTCCATACCTCCCAGAAGCAGATTCCTGCTGTCTCCCATTTGGTGTCTCCATCTTAGGGGATCTGTTTGTTGTTTTTCCTTTGTTCTGGAAGAGGATCATGACATCAGGAAGGTGATGTCATGACATGTAAATGAATTGGATTTAATTGAGGGAGGGCTGTGCAAAGTCACAAGCCTCACTTTCTCCTCCAGAGCCATCTGGGTCCAATGGCAAAATATAGATCAGGATGACTGGAGAAAGCCTTGGATGCCTTTGGAAACCTTAGTCTTTTTAAGCTAAGGTCTTTAACAGGTCTCAGTTCGACTGAGGCAACACCCAGTCATTCAGAGTCATTCAGTGATTAAGGCTAGGTAAGAAAAGAAGCGGAGAATGACCTCTTTCGTAAAAAAAAAAAAGAAAAGAAGAAAAAATCAGTCTGGTAGGGGAAGACCCTCAGGGTTTCTGGCCCAAACAGAAACAATTGTTATTTACATTCACTCTAAGTCAATCATGACCAACAGGGGCTTGGCCTGGGACCTATTGTTGGCCAATCAGTGAGAGCAGAATGATTTGGTTTTAAGGCATAATCCTTAAGAAAAAAAAGTTTTGGGGGCAGCTAGGTGGTCCAGTGAGTAGAGCACCAGCCCTGGAATCAGGAGGACCTGAGTTCAAACCAGGCCTTAGACACGTGATACTCACTAGCTATGTGACCCTGGGCAAGTCACTTAACTCCAATTGTCTAGAAAAAAAAGTTTCAGAGATCAAAATTTACATTCCTTTGGGCAGGGCACCCACAGGTAAGGGCATGATACCCAATGTGGACAGAGAAAAAGAAAGAAAAGAAAAGAAAAGAAAGCTGTGTTGCCCAACTGGCCAGTTCTAGTTGGGTCCCTAGTGGGGCAGCTCCTCTTTCTACTCACAGAGGTTATTTGTCCTTCTTTCTTAAAGAGGACCTATTGTTGGCCAATCAGTGAGAGCAGAGCAATTTGGTTTTAAGGCATTATCCTTAAGAAAAAAAAAGTTTTGGGGGCAGCTAGATGGCACAGGAAGGTGATGCCACAACATGGAAATGAATTGGATTTTAATGAGGAAGGACTGTGTAAAGTCACCAGTCTCACTTTTTCCTCCAGGGCCATCTGGGTGATCTCCACATGTACAGAAACACCATAACACTAACCTAACTAACCTAAGAAGTTATATATCTTTGTCTTTCAAAGCTATGAATATACCTTTTTGTAGGCTAGAATCAATGGAGGACCTATTAAGCAAAACATAAAGAGAGATAAGTAGAAATTAATTTATAAAATTAAAATGGGTGTGTATTAAATATCTTTACTCTATGTCCTAGGAAGGGGGTGCTTAGGACAGTCACTTTTTAGGAAGTTTCAGTGCCAGAAGTTAAACCTCTTCTACTTAAATATTTAATACCAATTCAAGATCAAGCAAAGGCAACAGGAGAATGTTTTTTCAGTCCTTATCCATGTAACCCTTCATCATTCCTCAAAGCCAATGAAAGTTTCCTTTATCCATCCAATCATAGCACTGGAAACAATTTCAAAGGGTTATATCTATTCCATCTCCCCTACTTCAAGTATCCCAGGAAGATATTTGTATTTTAAAAATGTCTTTAGTATAAATGATTCCAGAATATTCCTCAATTATATATATATATATATATTTTTGGCATTTCACAATATCTGGTCTAAATCTCTAGGTCATATGGGCAAAGAAAGAGGATTTAGAATTTTCCAACTGAATGGCTATATTAAAAACAGATGCAATGTATTTTAGTGGACAGAATATTAGACTTGGATTCAAATCTTGGTTCAAATCTTAGCTCTACTGTCACACCTAAAGTCTATGTGACCTTGGTTAAATAACTTAACCTACGTAGGCCTTAATTTAAAATGAGTGGTAGGACTAGATGATCTGAAAGTCCCTTCTCATGCTTAAATTTTAATATTCTGTAAGAATTAAAAAACTGAGGCAACTAAAAAACTGAGGCAGCTAAATTCTGCCCATAAAGCAGGGATCAACAATGGCTAACTCCACTATGCCCTATGTTTTTGAGGGCTTCTCTCTACTCAGACACCATGTTACAGAAGAAAGAGAAGCTGGATTCTTTCACCTGTGCCACTCAAATGGAAAGAAAGGTAGGGATAAAAACAAAGGAAATAGTCCAAAGAAGGCTTTCAAGAATGAGAATGATACCCTTCCAACTCTTTATGATCAGTTAAAAATGGCCACTTGGGGATATAAAGGTCGCCCAGTGATACAAAAGCATTGTGCTTATTTAAAGTGGTATAAATATATGGATTTTGAAAAAATCAGTAAAAAGAATTTTAAAACAACTCTCTTGCATCATTATCTCCCTGCCAGAATTTCAAGCTGGGGGTGATAGTCAACTAGCCAGACTGGATGGTATCTGGGGACACTTTGCTATTAGACTAGAAGCAGAATCTACTCCCTTCCAAAGAGGATCTTACTGTGAAAGAAAGAGGATAAGACCCCATATGTACTAAAAACATTTATAACAGTTCTTTTGGTGGAAGCAAAGAACTGGAAACTAAAAGGAGAAGCATTAAATTTGAAATGATTGAACAAATTATAGTACATAGATGTAATAAAATACTATTGTGATGAAAGAAATGATTGGGAAGGCTAGTATAAATTGATGAAGAGTAAAGTTAGAAGAACTTGATGAACAATTTATACAATAACAATAACACTGTAAAAACACATTTTTGAGAGATTTTAGAGTTCTGACAAACACAGTAATCAACCATGATTCCAAAGAACCAGTGAAGAAGCATGCTACCCACTTTATGTCAGAGAGGTGATGGACTTGGTATAGAATGAGACATTTTTGGATAAGGCCAGCTTTATTTTGTTTTACTATGCATATTTGTGAGAAGGGTTTTGTTTGAAGGGATTGGAGAGAGGGAAAGTTGATTTTTGATTTTGAAAAAAGTAATGAAAAAAGATGATCTCACAGGAATAAATCAATCAACAATCAATAAGTATTTATTAATATGTGTCAGATACTCTACTAAGCACTAATGATATAAAGACAAAAGTAAAAATATCCCCTGCCCTCAAGGAATGTACATTTTAACATATTTAACAGTATAAAATTTAGGATAGAGTGCCAGGCCTGGAGTCAGGAAGATTCATCTTCTTGAGTTCAAATCTGGCCTCAGACACTTCCTAGCGGTGTAACCCAGGGCAAGTCACTTAACCATGTTTGCCTCACTTTCCTCATCTGTAAAAGGAGCTAGAGAAGGAAATGGCAAACCACTCTGGTATCTTTGCCAAGAAAACCGCTCATGAGGTCATAAAAAGTTGGACACAACTGAAAAAAAGACTGAACAGCAACAACATTTTAAGTATATATATAATATGTGTAAATAAATACAAAGTAGTTTTTCAGAGGCAGTGCACTAGTAGAGAGGGTGATTGGGAAATACTTTGTGTATAAAGTTGTACTTGAGATGAATCTTTTAAGGAAACCAGCAATTGGAAGAGGTAGAGGTAAGGATGGAATACACTCCATGCATGAGGTACATTCAGTGTAAAGTCACTGAGACAGGAGATGGAACATTTGTGTGAGAAAGAGCAAACTGGCCAATGTGGTTGGCTCATTGAATATAGGGAGCATAGTTAAGAAGATTGGAAAGGAATGAGGAGCCCAGGTTCTGAAGAGATTTAAATGCAAAAAAAAAAAAAAAGAGAGAGAGAGTTTATATTTGATCCCAAACACAATAGGGAGCCACTGGAATTTGAGTAGGAGTGGGGTATAACATGATTAGACTTTTTCTTCAGGAAAATTACTTTAGTGGCAATGTGATGAATGGATTGGAGAGGTAAGAGTCTTGAGGCTGGGAGACCAAGTAGCAGGTTATTGTATTGTCTAGGTAAGAGGTGATAAGGGTTTGAACTGGGAGGTGAGGGGAGACTATGCAAATAGAGAAAAGGATACACATGTGAGAGTTGTTGGGGAGATAAAAGCAACTGAATTGACATGAATATCGTCATCAACAACATGAAAACAGGGCCAATTAAAGTGAGGAGTCAAGGATAAAATCAAAATTGCAAACCTGGATGACTGGGAGGGATGGTGGTGCTCAGGAGTACAACTGAGGCTAGCTATCCAGCTGGGGGAGTCATCTGTATAGAGGTGAATATTGATGAGGTCACTAAGTGAAATAAAGCAAAGAGAAAAGATAAGAGGGCCCAAGATGGGGCCTTGGGTTATGCCCTTAGCCAATGGGCATGACATGGATGATGAATGAGCCAAGGAGACTGAGGAATTATCAGAACTGTAGGATGAAAACCAGTTTTTCAATGGTACTCAGCTGAAATGAGCGTGTACCTCCTGCTACCTTGAAAGATATTTATTTCTAATCCAAATGAGTTTTCTTTTTTGAGGAGGGGGAGAATAAGGGACTGAGATATGTAATTTCAATAATGTGCAGAGGAACTCCCTCCAACAATGCAATTAGACAACTTTTCTGTAATATAAAGTCTTAAAAGCTTTTCCTAGGCCTTCAAGAAGTTAAGTAATTTGTCACAACTAATATGTTTTTGAGGCAAAACTTGAACTCAGGTCCTTAGGACTTTGACAGTC
Organism: Vombatus ursinus; assembly: GCF_900497805.2. NCBI lineage: Eukaryota > Metazoa > Chordata > Mammalia > Diprotodontia > Vombatidae > Vombatus > Vombatus ursinus. The sequence goes on along the minus strand of NW_020954596.1, from coordinate 46,261,061 downwards.
AACCCTTTATCCACATCTACCTCTCATCCAAATTAGTATTGCCCAAAGATTAGGGAACTCTCTAAAACATCCATATTAAATAACAAATCAGAGACAAAGACCAAGGAAAATGATGCATATACTTGGATCAATACAATATGTTTACTTTATAGTCTGGGCTATTTTTGTAGGTTCTTACAGAAGAACAATGTAGCTGTAGATTTATGTAGCTTGGAGCTAAATGCTAATGATGTTAAATTCTATGAATAGCAAAAAGGAGAGGCATATATTTAGAGGTATGCAAAACAACTTTTAATGACTAGAATTCTGTCATTTTGACTGAGGTGTGTTCCGGCTTTCTTGTTATTTAAGTACAGATGTACCATCACACAATGATTGTAAACATATTGGAAGTTTGCAGTGATATATAAATGCTAGGGCTATTTTTGCTTTCACAGAGAGTTGCTTGCCAGGATACCTCCTATGCTTTGGTATTTCCTTGTGCTTTGCTTGAAACAATACAAAGAAAGAGCCTTCTTTGTTCTGTTAACACTGGGTCCCAACTTTTCCCCCAAGTTCCCTTGCACTTGTGCACTTTGCCCTGAAATCCCTCTCTTCTTTTTTGGTGAACCTCAGGACTTAGCACTCTAGCACCTCCTTCTGGTGTCTCACTGCCGCCACTTAAGATTGGGTTCCCTGCCGTTAAGGTCAGCTTGTGGGAGACAAGACTGTTTCTCATTTTCCTACTCTTTCCCAAAGATACATAAAATGCACTCTGAGGTAGGGGTACAGTGAAAAGAGTGCTGGGTTTGAAATCAGAGGATCTGGATTCAAATTTGCCACTAGCTATTTGTATACTTTGACAAAGCCCCTGAACTTCTCTGGGCCTCAGTTCCTCATTTGTAAAATATTAAGCCTATGAGCTTATGCACTATAGGGAAACAACTGTGATTACCATAAAAATCAAAAGGAGAAGGTTTACAGAAGACAATAGTTAGTATATCGTCTATTCATAAACATATAAGGGACTCTAGTTCCCTGGGTAGCTAATACTGCCTCTCCATCCTGTTTTTGCCTCTGAAGCCTGCTTATTTACTTTTGTATGGGCTAAATGGTAGCTTTTTAGTTAATATATATTCAGGTGGTAAGCTGTTAGCTGTCTCAGCTTCTGGAGAATCTGCTTCTTCAACTCTGTGACAGTCCCAGACTGATGGTAGATATCTATCATTCTGTTCTTGCTCCCACCCACAATGGGTGCGACTTGACTTGGCTTTCAAGTCTGCAGAAAGTATATAGTTGCTTCCCTAGCCACAGATTCGTTGGTCATAAGCCTTCAAAAATCTTGTTCTTGCTCCTGGAACCAGGACTACCCTTTCTATTTGGCCTCCAGTGTTTCCTCCTTCCAAACCCCACCCCGGGCTTCAGCCTTTCTACCTGAACCATAGAAGTTGTATATGGCACTCCCAGAGTTAATTTACCCAGAAAACATGTATTGAACCTCTACTCTACTGCTTTAGGTATTGGGAGAGAAACAAATAGAAATAGAACAGAGTTTCCATCAAGGAGTTTATTGCTGTGTAAATGGTGTAGGTTACCTGTGGAACACCTTTGGAGAGGTTGATTGACTTGTACCCTGTGGCTACTCACAGGCTGGACGAAAATTGTGAGAAGTTTTAAATACTAAACATAAGAGTTTACATTTTATCCTTGAAGCAACAGGGAATAATAATAGCTAGCACTGATATAGCACTTTAAAGGTTGCAAAGTATTTACATATGATATTCATTTGATCCTCACAACACTGTGAAGTAGGTGGTAAGCTGTTAGCTGGCTCAGCTTCTCCAGAATCTGCCTCTCCAGCTCTGTCAGAGTCCCAGACTGATGGTAGATTTCTATCATTCTGTTCTTGCTCTCTCGAGGCCATAATAAGTCAACCTCTTGACTTTCAAGTGTGCAAAAAGCTTATACTTGCCTCCCTAGCCCCAGATTCACTGGTCACAAGCTTTCAAAAATCTTGTTCTTACTCGTTTCATTCTGGGAAACACAGGTGGGAAAACATGCTGAGAGCTTAAGTGGTTTGCTCAGGGTCACACAGCAAGTCAGTGTCAGAGGCAGTGTTTGATCTCAAACCTTCTTGATTCCAAGTTGGGCACACCATCCACCGTGCCCCTTGGGGGCCCCACTGGGAATCAGTGAAGTTCCAAGAGAAGGGGAATGGCATAATCAGACTTGTACTTTGGGAAGATTTGGCAGGTCTGGGGCAAAAAGGCAAGATTATAGGCAAGAAAGCCAATTAGAAGGCTATTGTAGGTGAAAGGTAATGAACTATGACGGTGGTCATTTGAGTAGAAAGGAGAAGATGAATTAATACAAAAAATGTTATGGAAGTAGAATCAACAAAATGTGGTAACTGATGCAATAAGGGGAGTGAGTGAGACAAAAATGTTGAGGATGGTTTCCAAAATTATGAATATATGTGACTGGAAGGATGGTGGTGCCCTTGAAAGAAATAAGTTCAGAGGAGGATGGGTTAAGGGAGAAAGATTATATGTTTTGTTTTGGGTATGCCTATCCAGTTTAAGATGTTCAACAGGCAGGTGGAAATTTGGAACTGGATCTCAGAAGAAAAATGGAAATATAGATCTGGAAGTCTTTGCATACAAATGACCCATGGGAGGTAATGAGATCATTTGGATAGGTATTAATTATAGAGAGGAAGAAAAAAAGAAAGCCCAAGATAGAGCACTGGTTCAGGGGGCAAGACATGATAACAATCTAGGAAGGAGAATGAAAAAGGAACCATTAGGTTGTTAGACCAAGAACCAGAGGAGAATAGTGTCATAAAAACCCAAGGAGGATTGTGTATCTACAAGGTGGTGACGATCACCACTGAAGAATAAGAACAGAAGAAAAGTTATTGGATTTAGCAATTAAAAGATTGTTGTTAACTTTGTAGACAGTATTTTCTGTAGAAGCCAAATTGGGATAAGAGGTTAATGGGAATGGAGGACACAGAGGTAACAAAAGTAGAGAGGTTTTTTCTAGGAGTTTAGTTGTGAAAGGGGGAAAAAGATGTAATTTGAGATGAAAGACTCAAATTTTTTTTTTTAAGATTGGAAAACCTTGGCATATTTTTAGGCAGCAGAAAAGGCATCAGAAATGGAGAGACATTAAAGAACACAGAGTGGTTGGTATTGATTTTGGCAATTAACTACCACAGGAGATGTAGAGGAAAAGATGAGATTAAGGGTGAGTAGAAGGGGCCAAATCAATTCCCAGGCTATTCAAAACCTTGTATTTTCTTATCAAACTTAGTACCCTGACATCTTACCCTTTCCTTGCTAGAGGAAGAGCCCCTCTTCATACTTCAGTGAAAAATAAGGACCATTAATTATGACTTTCCTCTTCTTCTTTATTTGCCACCCACAAACATCACCCCTCCCTGCATTCTGTCCTCCTTTGTTTCAGTCTCTGACAAGGCATGACTTTTCTTCGTTCCAAGGCCAATACTTATACTTCAATTATATATTACCATTTGTTACATTGCATAGCAGGAAGAGCACATGCCTAGGAGTTAGTTGACCTGCATTTGATTCATACTCTGCTATAAACTGCTTCTGTAATGTTGGGGTACCACAATCTTTCTGTGTTTCAGTTTTCTGAACTATGAACCTATTAGAGTTGAAGAACATGATTGTGCCTGATTTTGGGTAAGGCATTTAGCCTCTCTGAATGTTATTTGTGTCTAAGTTTTACAAAACATGAAGTTTTAAAGTGATGATTTATCATCACTTTATCACTGTTATCATCCCATTGTAAGCTCCCACATTAGACTTATGCCCTTCTCAACTATCTTCTTCCATTTCTGCAGCCAATTCTACTTTACCTTCCAATTTCAACTATTTATTTATTACATTCTTCCTCCCAGTCTATATACAAGTATAAGTTAGGCACTTAAAATTGGTGCAACTCTAGAGGAGAAAGGCACTTTGAGTTTCAGTAAAGACATAGCAAGGAGATAAATGGAAAAAATTCTCTTAATAATGGATGTGCTCTGGCTCATTTTTCATACAAAATTTAGGAACACGAATTGTTGAGCCTTATTATTTCAAAAGAGACATTGATCATTATTGATAAAGTGCTTAGCTAAATCTATACTTTCCTGATCCTTTATGTTTTAGATTTGTAAATAATATAAAATTCTGCAATGCATCCAAATGTGTCATCATAGATAACTGTCAGTGTTATTGAGAGAATAGAAAAAATAAAATGGAAAGAAAAAAAAATTTCTTGTCAATATATAGGTTCTCTTTATTTTACAGGTCTTTATACTGACTTTCCATAAAAATTACTCATTATTTTTGGATTCCTCCTATGTACATGGCATTATTGTCAGTTCCACAGAAGATGAATATAAGACAGTGTCCCTTGTTCTCATTAAGTTTGCAGTCTAGTTAGGGAGACAGAATATGAATAAAAGCAATTCTTCTTCCCCCATGCCCACTCTTCTGAAATAGACTCTCTTGGGAATTGGAAGACAGGTTTTTAAATCTAAGTCTCCGTAGATGTCTCCAGCCCTCAAACAATCTAACCAAGGCATTTTTATTTCTTTTCCTTCACAAAGGATTATAGTAAAACTCAAAATCTTCACCTTTGCATTGATGTTTAGTAGACAGTGGCAACTAACTGTTACAACCTATAGAAAGGTGGTGTATCATGAAGGGAGTAGAGAGAGGAGTTAGAAACATCCAAGCAATAAAGTCTCCCTGATTGTCATTCTAGCTACTGTTTCCAATGGTGGGTCACATCACCAGTTGCTTTTACATCTGTTGGAGGAAGGAGGTTTGGAAGAGTGGTAAGAATGTTGGACTTCAAGTCAAAGGCTCTAGACTTCACTCTCACGTCACAATCACAGAATCTGAGGTGAAAAGGATCTCTCAGAGACCATCAATTCTAACTATACTTGACCAAGACTCTTCTTTGCAGCATCCACAAGAAACACACAGCCTTCCTTCTTTTGAGAAGGAATTCATTAGTACCTCATTCCATTTCTGGATAACTCTATATGTCAGGAAACTTTTCCAATAATTTGTTGCCAGGGAGTGCCTGTTTTACCTCCATAACATCTCTTGCAAAGACCCCCTTCTCTCCTTTGACACTGCTACCACCTTGATGGAGGCCCTCAATACCCCACACTTGGACAATTTCAATAATCTGTTGGTTGTTTACCTTGCCCCAAGTCTCTCCCTACTCCTGTCCATCCTCCAGTCAGCTATCAAAGTGATCTTCCTAAAGTTTAGGTCTGATCATGCCACACTCCTCTTGTCCCACTGACTCATTAAACTTCAGTGGTTCCTTATCACCATTAGGATCAAATATAAAATTCTATTTGGCATTCAAAGTCCTTTTTAACCTATCACTTCTTAACCATTCCAGTCTTCTTACACCTTACACTTCTTACACCTTACACCCAACTATCCAGCGACATCAGACTCCTTACTGTATCTTACAAAAGACATTCTATCTGCTAACTCCTGGCATTTTCACTGGCTGTCCACCATGTCTGTAATGCTCTCCTTCCTTACATCTGCTGTCTCGCTTCCTTAGCTTTCTTCAAATCCCAGCTAACAACCCACTTCCTACGGGAAACCTTGCCCAGTCCTCCTTAATTCTAATATATTCCCTCTGTTGATTATTTCTAATTTATCCTGTATATAGCTTGTTTGTAGATTAGTTGTTTGCATGTTATATCCCTGATTAGACTGTGAGCTTCTTGAAAGGAGGGTCTATCTTTCACTTTTCTTTATTTACCCAGTAAGTACCTGGTACATAGTGGACACAATAAATGTTGAGTGACTGACTTTGTTGTTGATGTTTGGTCATTTGAATCATGTCTGACTCTTCATGATACCTTTTGGGGTTTTCTTGGCAAAGATACTGAAATGGTTTACCATTTCCTTCTCCAGCTCATTTTACAGATGAAGAACTAAGGCAAACACAGTTAAGTGACTTGCCTAGGGTTAAACAGCTATTAAGTGTCTGAGATTGGAATTGAACTCATGAAAATGAGTCTTCCTGACTCCAAGCCCAGCATGCTATCCCCTGTGCCACCTTGCTGCCCTTAACTGACTTTACATTGGGTTAAATACATCTCTCCAATTTTTACTCATTACTTTCAATTCTGCCCTCTGAGGTCAAATATAACCAGGATGTTCCCTCCTTAAAATGATAGGCTTTCAAATACTTGAAGAATGGTATTTTTTTGTCAGTGGATTAAATATCCACTCTTCATCCAACCATTTCTCATATGGAATAGACTTGAAGTCCACTCATATGATTGCCCTCCTTTGTCAATGTCCTTTTTAAAATACGGCATCCAGAATGAATACAATACTTCAGTTGTGGTCAGACTAGAATGGAATAAAGCAAAACTCTTCTCCTTGTTCAGGATACTAGGCCTCTAAATGCCTAGGATAACATTCACTTTCTAGGTTTATGTTTCTTTTTCACAGGAACTGTCATCTATCCATCCATTCCTACTCCCCTAACTATACACACATATATCTCTCATCCCCTCTCTGGGGTCTTTGAACCTAAGTTCAAAAATTAAATTTATTTATAAAATTTCATTTTATTAGATTTGAAATACTCTAGTCTGACAAAACCCTTTTTGGAGCTTCAGTATCATTTAATGTATTAGCTATCACTTCCACTTATTTCCATCTTTCAAGTCTGAGAAGCATGCTTTTGTGGTTTCACTGATCAAGATGTTGAATAGCACAGGGCCAAAGACAAATTTACTCATGCACTCTAAAGAGACCTCTAGGCTGACATTATTAACTATAATTTTGTTCAGGTTAATCAAGTAGCACTGAATCCACCTTATTACATTAGCATGTAATGGGGTGGTGGGGGATTAAGCCTACTGTGTGCCAGACACTGTGGTAAGTGCTTTTACAAATACTATCTCATTTGTTCCTCAGAACATCCAGGTGAGGGAGATGCTATTATTATCCCCCATTACAGTTGGAGAAAGTGAGGCAAAGAGAGGTTTAAGTGACTTGCCCAGGATCACAAAGCTAGTAAATATCTGAGGCCAGGTTTAAACTCAGGTCTTGCTGACTCCAGGCCCAGTATACTATCCACTCCACCATTGGCTATCTTGGTTTTGTCCATAATGATAGTATGAAAACTTTAAAGATTATTCTTTCCTGAAGTTTTTCTCTATAGAATTCCTCTGCTTTAGGCCTATTAACTCTATTAATAAAGGGGATTAGATTAGTCTATCATGACGTATTTTTGTTGAAATTACACTGAATCTTAGTGACCACTGCTTCTCTTTTTAGATGTTCAAAAGGTATTATCTTGAACAATTCTGTCAAAAATTTTGAAAAGAGTTGAAGTCAAGGTCCCTGGACTCTACTTTGGAGTTGTTTACTCTCTCTACTTTTTTGAAAATTGGGACATTTCTTTCTTCAATCCTTCAGTCCTTTTACTACTGTCCAAGACTTTTTTTTAAAAGGCATCTGATAATGACTCATCAATCAATTCTCAGTCAATTCTTTTTACTACCTTGTTAGCCCAAATTAATGGTAGCTAAATATTTTCTATTTCCTTTGGGTTGTAACTCCCTATTAGTCACTTCTGTCTTTTCAAGTACTAGTTAATTTTCCTTGACACTAAAAAGTGAAGTAAAATTAGACTGGAGTAGTTCTGCATTCTATTTATCATTATTATTGCCTTATATGTCACAATGGTTCTATCCTTTCTTTTATCCTCATCTTTTCTCCAACAAAGCTAAAAAGGTCTTTTGTGCTTTTTAACATTTATCACGTTATTCTTGGCTTTTTAAAATTTTTTTGAGGTTTAGAGTCCCTGCTTTTGCATTTATCTGTCATTACTTGCCCTTACTTTTATGTTTTGTATATGTCTTTTTAAAACCTAAGATGTTTGATGAGTTTCCTGGGCATTTGCACTGGTGACATCTCACCCATTTCATACTCATTGGAACTGCTTCTGTCTTTAGAATTTCATTTCTGAGAGCTTCCCTTAGCTCTTAGGTAGAATTCCCTTGAATAGTTTTAGGCTATGGGATTCTATGTCCTTTCTCAAAAAAACTTTAAAAATCTGGTTTCTCTCTCCCAAAAAAGGTCACTTATCAGATTATGCCTGGCTTTTCACTCCTAGATCACAAATTCTAGGAAGGAGTCCTCCAGGTTACCATTTGAATTCTCACTGAAGGACTTTAGTCACCAAATTTATTTTAAAATGATTGCTCTCAGACTACAATAGTTTAGTGAGGACCATCAAAGGATATCAGCATCAAGGAGACAAAATGTAAAATTGGATGAAGTAATAGGTGGGTATGTGCTCTACATCTTCTGTAGTGAATCTGGTCCTAAATCCAGAAAACAGCCACCACTCTCATAAGGTGAAAGTCTTACCAGGTTAGAGGAACAATGACCCTCCTCTCTGTGATTGATTTTATTCCTAAAGTGCTGCAGGGTACATCTTTTGGGTTTTTGTTAAAACAGAGCATACATAATTTGTGCATGGAATGACCAAAAATGAAGCAAAACCATTACTTTTTGGCCTTGGTTTTTGATTAGTGGAAGTTAAAAAAATAAATATATACATGACAGAAGGGACCAGGAAATAGAATTAGTCTCTCTATATACAGAATGCTTCAGCTGTTCAAAATCACACATTCTTGACCTAGCCTGGGTTTAAATACATTCTTTGGAAGTAGAAGACTGTCCATTTACCTTGACCTGATTCTTCAAGTTTCCTATTTCAATACTTTCAATTGATATCTTGGAACAAATCCTTGCACATACAACTGGAAACTGAGCAATGGAAAATCAAGCAGCATGGATGCAATTGTAGCCAGTGAGTAAGGGCTACTTCAAGAAAATCACTGAGTAGAAAATACTTTGCTCAGTTTTTAACTGTCTATTCCATGCTCTCCCAGGCCTAGGCAAAGAGCCAGGTCTAATCTCCTGTTAACTCTTCTGAGGGCTGGGCTCAGATAAAGCTTCAGAGGTAAAGAACCCTAAGGTTAGAGATCTCTCCTCCTTACCAATCAGAGCAGGTTATAGCATAACTATATAGATAACTGTCCAGGATGCACAACAAATGATAATTGGGACTTGGGTTACCTTCCTCACTCAGCTCTGGTGTGTATATCAAGGTATGATATTAATGTCAACTATTTAATAATACTATCTTTAATATCATCATAAGATCCTTCAATAGGCTCAAGAATCCTAAAGAAAAAAACCTGCTAGAGACAATCAGCTTTCAAGAGTATGCTATTATGTGAGTAATTTCAGCTTGTGGTCCTGTGTTTCAGGCTCAAGTTCCACATTTTCACCATTCAGATGAGCACTTTCAATAGAATTCCCATTCTTTAGGGTTAATTGTTGAGTATGAGCTCTTGAAAGAGCATGACCTGCATGGACTACACCAAGACATTTATAATTACAAAGAAAGTGTATTTGGGGAGAAAGCTAAGAAGGGGAATGAGAAAATGAGTGTCCTCTAAGCTCATCATGTCTTGAAAAAATGAATAGGGTTAGTCCTATTGACTGTTGAGTAGATCTTCTATCACTTGCCCTTCCCCCCTCCCAAGGAAAAGACTACTTAGATGGTGTAATTTTTTTTTTTTTGCTTTTTGGTGAGGCAACCGGGGTTAAGTGACTTGCCCAGGGTCACACAGCTAGTAAGTGTCAAGTGTCTGAGACTGGATTTGAACTCAGGTCCTCTTGGCTCCAGGGCCTGTGCTCTATCCACTGCACCACCTAGCTGGTGGTGCAATTTTAGTACTACAAAATGGTGTAATTTTAGTACTACAAAACAACTTGCTAAACAAATTTATCAACCTCATCTGCTGGATATAATTCCTGCAATCTCCATCATTAGAAACATTCCTTTGCATTAAATAATTGTTTCTAGAAAACCCTTGTTAAAATCATGGCATAAAGCTGGGAAGAATTGTGTGGTCCTACACATTAATTTCTTAGATAAGGAAATGTAATTCCAGCCAGGGAAGTAATTTACTTAATGGCACTCAACTATTACTGGTCAGGCTGGAATAGTATCTAGGTCACCTGACCCATACTTTAGTGTTGTTATTTTCAAAGTGTAGTCCAGGATCCTTGGCATCCCTGAAATCTGTTTAAGGGGTCTGTGAGATCAATATTATACTCATTATTATATTATAATGTTTTAATTTCTAATACAATAAATATCAATAGATATAGACCACATAAATAAAAGCTCTTTGGAAGATCCTCAACAGTTTTTTATGCTGTTAAGAAGTGTTGAGACCAAAAAGTTTGAGAACTGTCTAGTGTTCTTTTGCATATATAATTGTATATATATATATATAAATGTGCCAATTGCACATTTACAATATGTTAATCTATTATTATAGACTATTTAGCTATTCAGAAGAGAACATGACCCTGAGGTATGGGACACAGGATAATTACATTCAGATGAGAACAGAAGGAAGCAATATAAAAGGTCAGAGTAGCATTTTTCAGACTGTGTTCACAAGACTATGATATTGTAGGAAGGGGCCCAAGACATTTCACAGATAAAAATATTTACTGAATATAAGACAGACTTAAAACTTTTACTGCCCATATCTGTTGTTAACAATGTGCATATCCAGCCAAATGCAGAGAAATTCATTGGTGAAAAGTCTTAATCACATGACCAAAATGTTGACTTCTTATTGATTTAGAATCCACCATTGAATATGCTCAGTAATGACTGATGTGTCCTCATTTGATTGTTTATCTCAACATAGTGTGTGTAGACTCATTGGTGTCTATTTAAATTCTTAGGCTTTTAAACATTTTTATAGCGAAACTCATTATGGCTAATTGGATAAAAAAAGGAAATAGCAAGAGATGAGACAACAAAAGTGTTAATAGCTTCCACTCTTATAGTGAACTAAATATCCAGGAACCTAGTTTGATAATCAAATCCCAAACACTGAAGAAATGCAAATATGACAGTACTGTATATATCTCCAGCTTAAGTTTATCTTTAGTGATCTACGTGCACACAGTATATGCCATGTTAATAGATGTTAAGAATTACCTTTTCATTCCAACAAAATGACAAGAGTATCAAAAAAAACAGAACAGTGCATTTAAAAACAACATTCTTGGAATTCTTCTGCAAAAATGGCATGAACCAAGCTCCCCCAAATTCTGGTATGTGTGAGTAAAGGGGTAAATGAAAATTGTTACAAAGCATCTCACGGGTGAGCTATCTCTCCAGTACTTCAGTAGTATTGGTATTTAATACATGTGGTTCCTCTCTCCCACGATGAAGATCAAAACCCATCCACACCAACTCAACTTGAATGAATCTTGTTCATGTCCTCCCATAAACCTTAGTACCTTTTCTACTATTCCATCATCGTCTCTGTGAAAGAGGGGAATGCTGGGCTTAGAATCATTTCCTTTCCTTTGTTTCATGGATTGCTGTGGACAGAGGAATCATTATCATCACCTATTGATCAGGTTATTGGCCTCTCTGTACTTAACTAGACAGATTCTCAGAAATAGTCTGTTTCTAGGAGAGTATCTAAATCTTTGCACATGAATTGAGAGTGAGACAGTGAAGAGTATTGAACTTGATTTCACTGATCCTGATTTGGAATCCCAGCTCTATCACTATGCACAAGATGTTGAACCAGTCATTGATTTGCTTGGGCCTCAGTTTCCTTATCTGTAAAATAAGGGGGTTGTATTTGATGATACATAAGGTCTCTTCCAAAACTAAATCTATGATACTATGTTTTCAAGGTAGACTCTGCAAGACCTTGTGATCCACTGGCAAACCCTTCAAGGACCCAGGGTCATCTCCATGTCACAGTTAGGCGATGGGCTGATTGCTTTGTGGAAGATCACATTCAATTAACATACTGTACAGCTGTTATTTATTATTCACTACAGTTGACTTGTAATGACTCAATCAGAAATTATTAAAAGAAAGTTACTGTGTTGCATTTTGTTGTATTAAGAGGAAGTTAGATGGTTCAGTGGATTGAGTTCTGGGCTTGGATTCAGGAAGAACTGAATTCTAATATGGCCTCTGAAACTTATTATCTGTGTAACCCTGGGCAAGTAACTTAACTTTGGTTAAAATAAACTTACTGATTTACTTGTTTCTGTTCCCTAGCAGAATGTAAACCTTTTTAGGACAGGAACCATTTTTTGTCTCAGTTTCCTCATCTACCTCTCAGGATTGTTGTGAGGACCTAATGAAATGCTAATTGTAAAGTGCTTTGAAAACCTGAAAGTGTTATAAATGAGCACCATCACCACCACCACCACCACCACCACCACCACCACCACCACCACCACCACTATTAATTGAACATATTGTCCAGTATTAAGAAGGATAACATTAGATTAACCAAGGGAAGATTAAATGTAAGTCATCAGTGTATGTATACAACAGGTTCTGTTACGAATATAGCTTTATCTAATATGAAAATTCTTTTATTCCTACCAAAGTGCCTAAGAAGAGTAAAGCTGGAGACAACTGAGGTTCTTTGTCATATGTTGGACCTAAAGGTGATAATTCAGTGGGGAAAGACTGTCTAATACTAGTGGTAAGATACAGTAAAGACATTAAGATATGTTTATATCTGTCTATAAATGGGGTCAGGGATGTTGACTTTCATAGAGTTTGGGGCCAGGAATTCCAATAGGTAATATGAAATCTAAAGAAGAAAATGTTTATTAAGCACTTGTTATCTGCCATGCTTTGTACTAAGTTCTATGGATAGAAAGAAAAACAACATTTATTAAAGAAAAAGAAAATGTCAACAAACATTCTGGAAATAAGTACATTATCAAAGCCATAGTTCTGCAAAGCTTTACAATGAGTATTTTCATCATCCCTCTAGCACAACTCAAGTGCCAGAATGAAAAAGTTTTTTTCCTTCCAGAATCATCCATAAGACATTCTCATGAAGGCTGTAGTCCTCTGACCTCAAGGAGCTCACATTTTAATAAGATATGTAAATGCCTTGGTAAATACAAGCTATGTACAGAATAGATGGTAGGTAACCTCAAAGAAAAAGATGCTAGTATTAGGCCACCAGGAATGACCTCCTGTAGAAGGTGGTATCTAAGCTAAATCTTGAAGGAATCCAGAGAAACTAAGAGGCAGAAGTAAGGGAGACAAGCATCCTATGCATGTAGGACAGACAGTATGAAGGCATGGAGATAGAAGATTGAGTGTAGTGTGCAAGGAATAGCAAATAGGTCAATATGGCTTGATTAAAGGGTGCTGAAAGGGAAATAAAGCATTAGAAGACCAAAAACATAGGAAGGGGCCAGTTCATGAAAAGTCTTGAACACCAGAGGACTTTACTTTTGATCCTGAAGGCAACAGGTAAACACTGGAGCTTATTGAGTAGGGACTTGTTCAAAGACCTTGCTCCTAAATCAATCTCTTTGTGACTGCACAAGCAACCGTACAATGAGAGGATAAATCTTAATACAGAGTAATTTGGTATCTTACAACACATTATTTGATCTGTGAGTCTTATGGGGAAAAGCTGTTAACCATACTAGACCAAGAGAGAGGCTATTATGTAGGGCTATCACATTTCCCTCACTAATGACTAGAGTACTCAAGGGGAACAGTGAATATTAATACTTAATGGAGGATAGGAGCTAGGAGAATATACCAATCAGCTAATGCCAGCAAAGACCATGCACACCAGTATGAAGTGCAACTACAGCTTTCATGAGAATGTCTTATGGATGATTCTGGAAGGAAAAAAAAACTTTTTCATTCTGGCACTTGAATTATGCTAGAGGGATGAGGGAAAAATACTCATTGTAAGGCTTTAGAGAATCATGGCTTTGATAGTGTACTTATTTCCAGAATGTTTGTTGACATTTTCTTTTTCTTTAACAAATCTATGTTTTGATGTATCCTAGCTAGCAGGCTTGTGGGTCAATACCAGCTTAGTGGGATGTCCACTGGAAATATTTTGCCCTGTTTACATATTGGTTGACTTGTATATGTCTTCCAGGACAATGCAAGCTCCTTTAGACCAGGGTCTATTTTTCACTTGTCTAATTCCCTGGGAATGAGTGTTTTGTACATAATAAGTACTTAATAAATGTTTGTGGAATTAAATTGGATCGTTGGGTCTAGGACCCAAGGGTCCTAGAACAAGGGTCTAGGAAAGAGAAGCGAAGTCTCCCCTGCTTCCAATTTCCCACAACCCTTCGTGGGCCAAGCTTACTGACCAAAGGGCTGCCTGCATGACTGTTTTAGTAGCTTTGTGTAAGGTCATCTATAGCTGTATTAGGAAAGGAAGCCTGTGTATCACCACATAGGCCCACAGTCTTCGCCACTGCATATCTTCCTGTTGGAACTTGAGATAACCCACAAGATGATTCCCTCTTCACTGATGTAGGCTACACTCCCTTGTTTCCTTGATATCTAATATCCCCTTCCTCCAGTATTGCGAGATAGAATCCATCACTCATACCTCATGGTATCCTAGGCCAGTTGTCTAGGAAACTTAGAAACTACTTCTTATTCTTTGTCCTTTGTCTCCCACCCCCCACTCCCATTCCCCTACAATATGTCATGGTGGTATGGCCCTGGATATTGTATAGTTCCATAAAGTATCTAGTCCAATTGAAAATCTATTGAGAACCTTAGCTTACAGAAGTAAACAGGTAAATAATACAAGAGTATATCATTTCTTCCAAATATCCTTTTTTTTAAAAAAAGTTAATAATCATGCCAGAAGGAATGAAATAAATGGTATCAATATCCATAGTATCTGTCCTTAATCAGGAAATCACAGCTGCTATACACACAGCTGGAGACTGGTATTCTAGTAACATGAAAACAATAGATCTTGAAAGTAGGGGCACTCAGCACATGTTAAGTAATGTTTATTACAGTAGTAATAACCTTGACACCTTGGTTCCCTCTGAAAGCATTTTCTTTTCTACTGTCATCTGTCAAGTGGCAGGGGCTGTGGTTTTGGTTTGGCCTGATTACCCAGGCTTATAGAAAGCTAGATTTATTTTTGCCTTCCCTGTTCTATTTTCCCGCTTATTCTATCCAGTGGCTCACACCTGCCAATAAAGATGATCCTTTTTTTTTAATTCTAGATTTTCTATTCTCATGTTGCAAAATAACGAAAGCTTAACTTTCTAAGAGCTGTGTTGTGACTGAGCCCAAATAATGATTTTTCTATTCACAGGAAAGGCATGTTATTATGTAGTAGATGGTTCAAGAAGTTAAGCCCAAATGATATCAACCTCAGGGTAAAAGTCTGCAATGCAAAAAAAACTTAGCACTTATTACCTACCTATCCCCATAACTCTCAAAATTAACCATTTTTGCCTTAAAACTCACCTAAGTTAGCAGATACATAAGAATATGTTAGAGTGTAAGCTCCTTGAGGACAGGGACTCTTTTGCTTCTGTCTTTCTATTTCTACTGCCTAGTCCAGTACCTGGCACATAGTAGGTACATTAAAAAACAAATGCTTATTGATTAATTGATTGAATCATACTTCTAGGATGGAAGTAATAACTAGTAAACAGCAGGGGTTAATATGACTTTCTTAATAATATAAAACTTTGTCTGGTGCTCCTTCCAGTTGGAATCTAGCATCCTGGAACCCTGGAAGATTGGACTAGGAAATGGCTTGTGGTTTGCAGGAGGGTAGGACTAAAGCACTTTTTCTGACCCTGGGTTAGGAATAACTTCTCTACCTCCTTACTGGCTTCCCCTGGATATTTTATTCTGGAGATGCTGGGGCTCATAGGAATACATAGGGCCTTTAAGATCATCTTTTCTAATATCTTTATTTTATGTATGGCAAAGTAAGGTTCATAAAGGTTAAATGACTTGTCTAGGTTCACATAGGTAGTCAGTTTTAGAGCTAAGAGTCAAATTAAGGTCTTCTGATTCCAGATTCACATTTCCCTTCCTACCACATTGGTTCTATTACACTAATTGAATCAAGGTCATCAAGACTTGCACAAGACACCATCAAGCTGATGTTCTTAGGGTAACTGAAGGCTTTTTTTCCTACATCTAATATGCACAAAGAGCCAAAGATTTGGAATTCAGAGGACTTGAGTTTGAATCCCAGCTCTGTTGTTTGCTACCTGTGTGATCTTGGACAAGTCAACCTCTCTGTACTTCACTTTCTTCATTTGTACAATAAGAAGGCTTGATTTAATGCTTTAATGAACAATCCTCAAGGAAAGAGGGCCAGTCACAGTAGAAGTACTTTAATGTACTTTTAAGTCAAATTTAATTGTGGGAAGAGAGGGAGAGACTTGAGAAGTAGCAAGAATACAAGGCCCCATGTTGAAGTATCTGTAGGGCACTGCACGGCCAGTCATGGAAGGTATCCATTAAGGGAGGGATCAAGGAAGAAGTGAACTAGGGAGGAGCTCAGTGGGGGATAAAGTTTTGACATCTGGAAAATTCCTATTTAAAAAAAAATATTCTTGCTAACTGGGTGTTAATCTCAGCTGTTTCTATGTGCAAGTAAAATACATGGTGCTATCTGAACCCTCTAAACTTTTTGGCACCCTTAGGCATAGCACTTCTAACCCCACTCTAGCTATGGTTCTGATTTCATTCAATGGACTAATACTCTTCCAAGTTAAAATGCTTCTATTTAGGAATATAGGCTGGTACTTGGTGTGCCCAAAGGTTTCACTGTGAAGTTTTAGGTTGATTAGCTTTAAAGGGTAGGGGATATGCCAGATATTAGTGTATAAGGCATGTTGTCACAGCCTGGTGCATTTTCAGAGAAATTATGGACAGTACAGAGAAAATATTTCCTTCTATATGATCCTTTAATTCCATTCTATTAATAAATTTAATGTATTTTTCCATTTTTAATGCAAAAAATTGGACAGGGATTTGATTTTGCATAAAAAGAACTCTCAAAAGTCAAGAGGTTACGATTGAAAATGTTTTCATCCCTTTTTCCAGTTTAAATGATTTCATGGAACTGAGGCCAAAAGGAAAAATCATATTAAAATGTCATAAATACAAATATTTTTCTAGTAGAATACAATTATCCTTTAAGTTGTCCAAAGAAAATGCCCTGCTGAATGGTATTTTATTTGTAGATGTTTAAATTATACCATAAACTTAAATATAATTGAGGTATAAGAAAACTATGGATATCTTTCTTATTTGTGTGATAAAATAGGACCATAAAATATAGACCTTAGAGATCATCTAGTTTACCCCTTCTGCTCCATTGTATCGTTGAGGAGACCGAAGCCCAGAGTTGAGATATGACTTGCCCAAGGTGCTCTGACTTTCAGTCTAAAATACTTTCCATCCCCTACCACATGTAATAACCTATCCCTGAAATTTGAATGCAACATCAGAGAATGTGAAGATCTCATTGTTCCTTCACATACTGAGGCAGAGACAAAAGAGAAGAGACTGCCATCCTTCCAAAGGCAAGCTTTAAAAGGAGGAAAGAAAATTCCCCAGAAAGATAAACAGGAATGGGAAATCATGAAGTCTTCAGTCAAGGAGAAAGGAACTTATTAACAGAGACAGAAGGTAACAAGAGCAACAGAAGGAAAAATAGGACAAAAATCAATGGGGATTAAAATTCAGTAATCTTTTGTTTCCATTGTCCTGTTTGCTCCATCTAGAAAAGGAGTCACCTAGAAATACAGATTCACTGAGGCAGACACAACAGTGCAGTGCCCTGAGCACTTGGTCTCCTCTGGAATTGTATAGTTAAACATGAGGACATATTCATGTCACATCATGGCTGTTTGAGTGTGGGGAAATAAATATTACACAACTTTCCTTTAACATTTCTGTGTACAAGGTGAGCTGTGTCTTATAAGGTGATTGATAGACAACAGAAACTTATAGAGAAGCAGAAATTAAATCATTATAAGATGAAAAGATATAACCACAATACCATGAAAAAGGAAGTATTTGCAGGAGAATAAACGTGAATTTTAACAAATTATCAACAAAAAGATAAAAGACCCAATATACTGATTTCTGGTATTAAGAAAGAAAAGAAAATCCTTTTGACTACATGCGTACTTGACCTCTACTTTCTAGAACATAGTAAAATCAGGGGCATATAAAAATAGAGCTGGAAGAAATCCTAGAGGTGACTTAGATTTACTTACCCTTTTTGAAGATTTAGAAAACTGAGGCCTATAGAGGTTAAGTGAATTGCTCAAAGACAGGGGGATTCAAACTCAGGTCCTTTAATTCCAAATGCAGATTTTGTATCACCTCAATAACAATGGCTACCTCAACCAAATTAATCATGTCAGGTAGATAGGAAAATAATACTCTCTGACTCAGAGAATATAGCATGGAGCACATCTCAGGTTGTTTCAAGTTTAGGAACAGCAGGAAAAGTGGACTGAGTTAGTGGGGTAGAAAGATATCTCTTGGTTGAGGATGGAACATGGACCAGGGTAGAGAGGAAGACTGTGAGCCAGGCACTAAACTCTTTAAGAAAGAGGGAAAATGATCTGAGCAGTGATAAAATGCTCTCAGTATTTAGGCAGCATGATCTATCTCTATAGAGTAAATCTCAAGGGGAAAGAGAAAGAAGGAATAAACATGCTTTTTATTTATTTATTTATTTTTATAACTATTGAGATAGGTACTATTACTATCTGTATTTTACAGTTGAAGAAAGTGAGGCAAAAAGAAGTTAAGTGACTTGCCCATGGTCACACAGCTAGTGTCTGAGGCTGGATTTGAAACCAGGACTCTCCCAAGACCTTGACTGCAGCTCCAGTGCTGGATAGAGCTAACTATGTATATGGACTAAATTGTAAACTTGAGTTGATGGCAGAACAAAGGTCTCATCAGTGGTCTAAGGGGACAAGACAAAGAGAAACTTGACTTCATCAAGAGAATTTCCACCTCGTCCAGAATGCAGCTGGAACCATCTAGTTCATAGATCCTTTCTGAAGCACTTTTCCATGTCTGGGAACTATTTTTTACTTCTTTGCTCCTTACTTTAGTCTTTAATTGTAATCCCATGCTTTAGGATTGTCCAACTCACTGCCTCTGCATTTGCTGCTTCCTTCTATATCCATTTCTTTCAAATCTGCACGTTAGTAGTGTCTATGATGGCTTAACAAATAGTGAAATTCATGGTACTTATGATATCACATGTAGGGGCATGTTGGGGCCAGCTTATACTGGCTCAGGAGCTAATTGTTAAATGTTCAGTGTGAGCAGTTACTCATCTCAGAAATACACAAACACCACAAAACAGGGTTTGATTTATTGTACCCTCTGCTCTTTGGGGTCTCTCCCTCTTTTTCATTGGAAAGGATGCAGAGTGGACATCTGAGACGCTCTGTTTGAGGAGGGTACCCAGGAAACTCACCTCATTATTCCCCACTGTGCTGATTTGAATTTCATGATCTCCAGGAACTCATCATTTTTTTTTCAAGATAAAATCAACTCTATAAAACATATAACCTCAGATCATTTCCCTCTTGGAATGCAGTACTTTACTGTGCCCCCAGCCAGTAACCCCCACCTTGCCTCTGTTTCCCTCATTAGACTGTGAGCTCTTTGAGAGCAAGGAGGGCCTGTCTTATGGTTTTCTTTGCAACCCCAAATGCTTAGCACATGCCTGGCACATAGTATGTGCTTAATAAATGTTTATTGATGCTGACTCACTCTGACTCTGTTTTATTGTTTATCTGGACTTAAGAAAGTGACGGAAAAATGTTAATAATGAGGTTTGCTGTTGTTATTTGGTTGTGTCTCACTCTCCGTGACCCTATTTGGGATTTTCTTGGCAAAAATGCCAGAGTAGTTTGCCATTTCCTTCTCCAGTTCATTTTACAAATGAGGAAACTGAGGCAAACAGAGTTAACTGACTTGCTTAGGGTCACACAACTAGTTATCTGTGGCAGGGAAGTCAAGTCTTTCTGACTCCAGGGCCAGCATTGTAGCCACTGTACCACTTAGCTACTGACGAGTATGCTATGCATACATTTCCTCCACAGAGTGGGTTGTTAAACATTTGTCAGCAGACTCCTGAACATGACGTAGCCAGAAAGATCATTTTTTTCAAGTGCTTTGAGATACCTAAATCTTTAGGCATATATGTGTTACATAAAACAAGGTATGTCAGTAACTGGAATTAGATTTAGAGATTTCTCTTGAATAATAGTGATGTTTCCGGCTTAATATAAAAACAGTTCTTAAATATTTGCATGAAGAGTTTTACTTCAATTAAAAACTCCCAAGGATAGCCACCCACCTTTACATCCCAGTTCATTTTCTATGGGTGTTTAGTGAATTCAGAGTTTAAGAGGGTAGTTTGGCCCTTTTAAAATTATCTGTGATAAAGCATCCTTAACAGGGAACACAGTTATCATTTCCACAGAGCAGCAGCAAAACTAACCCTTGCTTTGCTGGCTCCCTTAGGCATAAAAGCTAAGACTAAGAATAAAGCAATATGCAAAACATCTGATGAAATGGTTTCCCTTTGCCATGTATTGATTTGAGAAACTGTGTTTATGAATTCCACAGATACTTTTGAAATAATCTTTTTTGAGATCTTAAAAAAAACCCTAGACTGCTTAGAGAAGAGCAGGAAGATGAATCAAGATATAATCATCCCAAATAGGAAGGAATAAAGTAGAAAATGAATAGGCACTAAATATTTGTAATAATTGTTTTCAATTTTAGAGTCAGAAAGATCACTTTTTGCACTGGCTGATTATATTAGCATAGTATTATTTTCCTAATATTTTACATTAGCAAAAACTTCTTGAGAGTTAGAACTTTTTAGAAGTGCTATTTGAGTCCACTGTGCTAATTCATTAGAAGTTATAGGTTTCCCCTCTCTGGTACTCTTAAAAAAGTTATTTTATTTTTAATTTATGGAATAAAGCAAGCATTTACATAACACAGTACAATAAAAAAAGATGATTGCACATGAAACTGCAAATCTACCATGTATAATTTGTTATTCCTTCCAAATATACAACAAAGTTATCATGGAAATTTTTTTCCTTTTTTTTTCTTCCACTCTCTCCCATGTCCTAGAGATGGCTACTATTAGACATAGATAGGTATGGCTATCTATCTATCTATCTATCTCTCTATCTATCCATCCATCTATCTTTCTATCTACACATGCACACACACATACATACATATATGTATATATATATAAAATTATTCTATACATCTATTTATCCATTCTTTCTCAGGCTATAGATAGTGCCTTTCTTTGTGTGTCCTTTATTCTTAATTTGCATATTTATGATAGTCAAAATTACTTAGTCCTTCAAAGTCATTGCTGGAAAAGTACTTATTCAGGTGGATTGTAGTAGGGCTTCTTTTTCAGTTTTGATTGGACTGTAATGGCCACTTAAGTCCCATACAACTTGGAAATTCTGTGATTGGTTTATATTCCTTATTTTGGCAGTCAGATACAATATAATAGAAAATGTAGACATGAATAAAAAATAAGCAACTAATTTCTAAGGGAGTTCATTATAGGAATGAGCATTTCTAGAGATTTCATTTGTGGTAGATATCAAGCACTTTTCATGCTAAAATAAAATTCTCAAACAATCAATAAATTTCTAAGTTTTTTTTTTAATGGCAATGTAGTTTTCAACACCAGAGGCAGTGTGTTCTGGAGCAGAAGGGTCAAACTCTCAACCTGTGAATCAGAATAAAATGTAATTGGGAAATATTTAACAAAATAAATAAGCACATAATACAATAGAATAGAATACAATATAATAAATATAAATATAATATAATACAAATAAATAACAATACAATACAAAATAGAATGTTAATTTGTGGTTTTATAGAAGAGATGTTAATTTGTGGTTTTATAAATCAACATTTACCCTTCAAGGATCCATTTTTATTTTGACACCCCTGTCCCAGAGGACAGAGACTTAGCCTCTAATTTCAAGACCTGTCTGCGTTCAAGTCTTGCTTCTGACACATAGTAAATTTAGGCAAGTCACGTAGCTTCTCAGTGACCACAGTCAGCAGGTATGGATCTTTTGGTTGAGGAAGTTAGTTCTTCACTGGGAGCTCCCCACACTCATATCACAGATGATTTTTTTAAAGGATCATGTGATGTGGAATAGCTAGAGGACCTGTTCACATCACCTTCATCCACCAAAGTTACAACATCTCAAAATTCTGGTCTAGAACTGCTAATGAAATAAAATCATGAATCCCCAGGTCATTGTTCCTCTCCTTTCTCTTCACCTCCCCATTACACCCTCTGACTTCCTTTCCTTTATTCTCCTTTCCTCTCCTCTTTTTTGTTTTTGTTTTGGTTAGCACTGGATATCAGGTCAGCATTATTTGCTTAGTAAGATACCGTCCTTGCCATGCAAATGTTGTACATGTCTCTGGAAGATATTGGGCTGCATTTGAATTTCCAAGTCTGTCAAAATTTGATGGTAGTTTCTGTTTGTATTTGCAATTTGTACCATTACTTAAAACAAGCAAACAAAAAAACAAACCAAAAAAAAAACACCTCACTCTTAAGACCACACCAGGGATATAAGCTGTTGAACTTTGAGAGCTAACTGAAAAATGAAGATTCATGACACATGCTGGGTTAGGTTAGCTAGTTAATAAGAATCTTTGGAGTGCACATGCTGTACCTACCCCAGAGCAAGTATGCTGGGAGGTTGAGGAGGGCAGGTTAGGAGAGGAGTAAAGCATTTTCCTAGTTATTTGGTCTGTTATCAGTTTGTATCAGTCTGTAATCAAGTTCTGTGATTCTTCATTTTAAAAATCTCTCATATTCATTCCTTTCCTTTTAACTGTTACCACCCTAATTTAGGTTGTGCTTGTAGTCCAGAGTACTACTGCAGTGTATACTGCCCAAGATGGTCAGGAGAACATTTCTAATGCAATGCTTTGATCACATCGGTCTAGGACAGGTGTCCCAAGGTGGAAGGAAGTCAAATGTTGTCCTAATTTCCAAAATAGGGAAAAGAGTTTCATCTACAAACTCTAAGGACAGTGAGCATGACTTACATTCCTATCAAAACTCTGGAACACTGTTAGAGAGATAGTGAGCATTTATACAGGAGAAGCCATGACTACTAAAAGTCCATATAATTTAATCATGAATAGGTCATGCCAGACTAACCACATATTTTTCATTTTGTAATAAGACAAGATAAATGCCATATATGTTGGATACTTAGATTTTTAACAAAATAATACACGTAAGATAAGGCCCAAATTCTTAAACTTGGTATTTACATATCTATATTCTGACACCAGTCTATCCTTCAAAGGCATTTATCACTACTCCCCTATATAAACTCTGTTCTACAAACTTCTCTCTTTACACACTCAAGTCATTCTTTACAATTTTCTATTTCTATACCATTGCTGATGTCATTCTTTTAATTTGGAATGCCTCCCTCAAGTCCCTTTCTCTCCACCCTGGCCTAAGCTTTAACCTTTACCTCATATCCCACATGCATGCAACCTTTCCCAAACACCCAAATAGTACTTAGAACACTCCAAATGAAACTTTTCCCCAAAATCCCTAGACGACTATGATGACTCTGGAGAAGAGAGTGAGATTGATGACTTCACACAACTCTGCCTCACTTAAATCCAATTTATGTGCAAGTTGAAAGACATCACCCATGCCATTTTACCATTTTTACCTACCTTAACGTACTGTGGTGACAGGCAAGTGATGAAGCAGGAGGTATGAATACCCTGGGACCTGTAGTCACAACCCTGAACAGTGGTGGCCCAAGTTATAAGGTCATCTTATTAAGCTGAAGTAGCAGTGGGGTTTGACACCCCCACCCCCAGGTGTCTGAGCAGCCTTTTTTTAATGACTACACTGCTCACCTCCTGGTATGAGGTAGGGTCTAGAAAAGATGCCCTAAAAATGGCCTGCTTCACCTAATCCTGGCCTGCTTACTACAGGAGGTGGGGATTCCACCCTGCAGTCAGAACACAAAAAAAATACAAAAATTTTTGCAAAGATGATTCCACTCACCATTGGTATATGGAATGTGCACATACTTATGAACAACACAAAATCCAGTAGACCAAAAAGACAAACAGCTCTTGTGAGAGAACTCAGGAGGTATCACAACCAAATAGCAGCCCTGAGTAAAACAAGACTGGCAAATTAAAGCTAGCTTACTGAAGTTGGAGCTGGATACACATTTTTTTGGAGTGGTGGCAGGGATGGGAGTGCCATGAGGCTGAAACAAGTTTCACAATCAAAACTAATCTACCCAACAAGCTTGCATACTTTCCAAAAACAGTGATCAACAGGCTCATGACAATGTGATCACCACTTGAAGAAAAGTACCATGCCACTATCATCAGTGCATATGCTCCACCATGTTGAACCCTGATGAGTTCAAAGAAGAATTTTATGAAGATCAGGAGAACCTCATCAGTAATGTGCCAGAAGAGAATAAGCTTGTAATTCTGGGTGAATTTAATACTAGAGTAGGTGCAGCCTATCAGACATGGCAGGGAGTCCTTGGGAGGAATGGAGTCAGAAATAGCAGCAGCAACAGTTACTGCTGAAGACTTTTGTATCTCATGACCTTCTTATCACCAATACTGTCTTCTGTTTACCTAAATACATAAAACTTTATGGATGTACCCTCACAGAAAATATCGGCATTTAATGGACTATGTTATTGTAGGGAGAAGGGACAGACAGGATGTGAGAGTGACAAAGGCAATGTGTGGCACAGAGTGCTGGACCAATCATAGACTTATCTTCTCCACACTAAACATTAGCATTCAACAAGAGTGGTAGCTCCAAAGCAAGATGACTACCACAAGACTTAATGTCAATTGATTAGAGTGCTTCTCCCAGCAGTAGCATGAATAGTTTGTTGCTAACTTGGAGGGAAAGCTGAGCCAGCCCACCATTGGCAGTAGTGGAGCTGAAAAGGAGTAGGCAGTTCTCAGAGATTTGGTGTACTGTGCTGCATTTACTCATCTGTGCCAGAATACTCTCAAACACCAAGATTAGTTTGATGAAAATGATGGGGAAATTCAGAAGCTGCTAAACCAAAAAACAAAAACTCCATGGGGTTTACCAACAGGGTAGTTTATCTGTTTCTAAGAAGGCAGCATTTGCCATCAAAAGCAAAGTGCAAGTGAATCTCAGAGGGATGCAGGATTCTTGGCTTAGTACTGTACTTAACCTTAACATAGTGATGCCATTGTAGTCCTCTTCAAGAACAAAGGACAACAACCATGATCCTTATGTGGACAAGAAGGTCAGCTGGTTCTGTATCAAGATCAAGGGATAACTGAGAGATAGCCTACATGCTCCACTGGTATCTACATAAATGAGACCTAGAAGAAAACCCGCAGCACATTGGGTCGCCCTCTGGTAGATTTACTAAAAGGCAAGAACAAAAGTTGCTTATGATAAGAAGACACAGATGGGCAGTGATCTTCACAGTTGAAGGAACATCTACACTGATGACATAATATCTTTAAGTATCAAAATAAGACAATTTAGGTAGTAGTAAGATCAGTCTGATGGTAGTGTACTAGATGAGATGGAGAAGGAAGACATCTGAGTCAGAGAGACTAATTATAATTAGATAGCTGCCACATTAGTTTAGTCATGAGTTAATACTGCTATTAGCTAATACGCCATTAGAATGGTGGCAATGGCAATAGAAAGGAAGAGGTGAATGGAAAAAGATACAATGAAGAAGGAATCAATGAGATTGGCACTAATTGTTTATTGATAGGAGAGGGAGAGAGATTCAAGATGACTCCAAGATTGAGAGCCTGGGTAAATAAAAGTAATTAGATGGTTTGTATAAAAAAACTTTAGATTTAAAGATGCTGCTGTGGGGGGCTAGTTGTAGACCAGTCAGTAGTTGGAAGTATGAGACTGAAGTTTGAGAAAGAGTGCAGTCTTGGAATTACAGATTTCAAATCATTTGGATAGAAATGACTATGCAAATCAACACCAATGTCATGAGAACTAATGAGATATCCAAAAGAAAGGATAAAAAGAGACGAAGGACAAAACTTCACTTTTAGGGATCCACAGAAATAACACCATAAAGTTCTGAAAGTTAAAAGGAGAATTGGTATCATGAAACATTATTAATGAAGGGAAAGATAGAATAATAAGGAACAGGTGATCAGCAATGTCAAATACTGAAGACATATCAGTGAAGATGAGGGTGGAGAGATGATCCTGAATTTGGAGATGAGGTCATCAGTGATCTTCACTGTATTAAAGTCCATAGAATGGCTTGACAGTCAGATTGCAAACATTTAATAATTAATAGATGAGATTTACATAGCATATTTATATAGCATAAATTCTCTCATCTGATTTTTGAAAAGCCTTGTGCAGCAATTGACAGAGCAAGCTTGAATTTAATTTCATTGCTTCTTTTCATTCCACTAAAGCTACGAGTGAATGGATCAAAGTAAGGCAGGTGGGTTGCATTTTTTATAAGTATGTTAGTAAAACTTCTAGGGCTGTATCCCAAAGAAATCATAAAAATTGGAAAAGGACCCACATGTACAAAAATATTTATAGCAGCTCTTTCTGTGGTGGCAAAGAATTGGAAATTGAGGGGATGCCCATCAATTGGGGAATGGCTGAACAAGTTGTGGTATATGAATGTAATAGAATACTATTATGCTGTAAGAAATGATGAGCAGGCAGACTTCAGAAAAACCTGGAAAGACTTGTATGGACTGATGCTGAGTGAAGTGAGCAGAACCAGGAGAACATTGTACACAGTAACAGCCACATTGTGTGATGACTAACTTTGATAGACTTAGCCCTTTTCAGCAATGCAAAAATCTAAGACATCTCCAAAAGACTCATGATGGAAAATGCTATCCACATCCAGAGAAAGAACTATGGAGTCTGAATGTAGATCGAAGCATACTATTTATTTTTTTTCCTTTTGTTTTGTTTTGTTTCTTCTTTCTTGTGGTACCCACTATTGGTTCTAATTCTTCTTTACAGCAAGACTAATGTGAAAATATGTTTAATAGGAATGTATATGTAGAGCCTATATCAGATTGCATGCTATCTTGGGGAGGGAGGGGGAGAAAATTTAAAACTCAAAAGCTTATGGAAGTGAATGCTGAAAGCTAAAAATAAATTAATAAAAAAATATGTTGGTAAAAATAATGAGAGTGATAGGATAGTAGCTAAAGGAGGAGCAGAGTTAAAAGATATTTTTTAACTATAGCAAGATCTCTGTATGTTTGTAGGCAGAAATAAAGGAGTCAGTGGAAAGATAAAAATATAGTAAGGACTATATTTAGGGAAATTAATTAACAGAAGAACAAGGCAGGGTAATTTATTCATTAGTGGTTAAAGATCATTACAGGGAGCATAATTGGAGTATAATCAATTATGCTGTACATATTGGAAACAATGGGACTATTTATAGAAGATGACTTTGACTAGATGACCAAGAGCTAAGACTCTGAAACAAGTCTGAAACATCTAAGTCTCTTCTGGTGTTCTGTCACCTAGCAACTGTAACCCAGTTTGGCTTGACTAAGCAACCCAATTTCAAGGATACTTTTTAATACAAGTGAGTTTCCACATTTTTTTTTAACAAAGGCCCCCTTTTCTGAAATAGGTTAGGTAGGCATTTCTTTCTTAGATGCTTTGGTGGAAAGTGTGTGGTCAAGTAAGGATGTGGAAATAACAGATACCTTCTTAAGTCATGCAATGATAAGAAAGCAAAGAGGTAAGTCAAGGAAGATTAGTCAGCAGAACCTAAGCTCCCTTTCAATTTTTTCTCTGTATCTTCAGGATCTATCATATTGCCTACAGTACACTATTAATATGTGTTGAATGTAATTATGAACAAATTATTTAAATAAGATCATATTTGTAGTTCTTTTGTGAAGGATCATAGTTAGAGACATTAGAGTATATTGTCTGCTAGTGTGGTATGGAGCAAGGCACAGTGTGGTCCTGAAGTCAGGAAACCTGGACTCAGTACAGCAAGCAATGAGTGGAAAAGGCACTAGACCTGACTAGAGTCAGGTGGCCATTTCTTAGGGGTGTCTACTTGTCAAATTTATTCTGTATGTACAAATTAAATCTGACAGAGTATAGAAATTTCACCCCTCTGGTTAAGTTTTAAAATAAGGTTGAGCATTGGGATTTCAGAAAATCTCAGTTAGAAAATCATCAGAAATCTTGTCCAACCCAAAGCTGAGTAGAATTTCCTTATGCAACACCTCCAGGAAATAGTCACCTTCACATAGCGTCCTTCTGTGATTAAGAACCCACTACTTCCCATTCTAGGTGGGACAGTGGATAAAGTGCTGGGCCTGGAGTCAGGAAGACATATATATGTATTACATATATAAATACATTTTATATACATAAGTACATAAATATTTGCTTTTGCTTCCTCTTCTGTTGTTTTATTATTAAAAGCTATCAATACTTCAAAATTGCTAGTTTTTGACCTAACTGGAAGCTTTTACTTGGTGAGGGCATAGATAATAAGATTTAAATCTCTAGCATAAAGCTAAAAATCTTTGGAGTATTAAATATATATTTCTTTATAAGGGTTCCTGAAGTAATGAACAGCTGGGGTCTGGATGGAACACAACAGGGTCGTGATAAAAGATCTGAAATTGTATCATTAAAAAATTATAAACAGGAACTTATAAATTTTTATCACTTGCTGTTTTTAATTAACCTTTAAGAGCCATTCATGTTGGAATGCACAGGACTTGGCTGCTAAAGAAAGCATGGTTGAATATCACTGAGTTCTGTAATGACTTCCAGGGGTTCCTTCTCTTCTGCAGTTGCACTATGACATTTTAAGACTCAGTCTTTGAGTTTTGAGATAGGCCACAGATAGCAAGAATAAATAGAATCCCTTTCTTTTATTCTTCTCTTTATTATTGCTAGTGAGTTTGGTTTTAATGCTATTGATTTATGACTTCTATACAGTATTGGTTCTGTTCACAACTGGTTTCCATGACAATAGGTACATCTTTTAGAAATGTTTTGCAGCCTTGTCTAAAAGCAAACATTGTATAAAACAATAGCAGCAGCAGCAGCAGCAAATACAAAAATCATCCACAGTGAAGGAAGATCATGATTACAAAAGCTAATATGTTGGGATCTTAGATCAGTCAATCAATGAATCAATAAACATTTATTAAATGCCTACAATGTTCCAGACACTGTACTAAGTACTATGTGATATTGTGTGTTTAGAGTCAGGAAGATCTGAATCCAAATTCTTACTTAGGCACTAACAGTATGACCCTGGGCATGTCACTTCAACTCTCTGTCATAATTTTCTTATTTGTAAAATGGAGATGACAATATTTGCATCTACTTCACAGGTGGATCAGATTAGATTTATGGGCAAACATCAGCTATTATTCATAGTATGTCTTACGTGAACTGATATTTCAAATCACATAGAATATAGAGACTTATTAGACTATTTATTAATTTGCTTCTTTCTATATATACTTGGTTGCATTATAGTCTCGACTCTTCAAGGTGGGAAACTCTCTTGGATATTTCATGTATTTGGGAGTTTTCTGGATAAGTTTGTAGTCATCTGGAAACATAAACACTCTAAGTACTCACTCTATTTAAGGAATAGACAAAATTCCATCTCCTACATAAGGCCCTTTCCTATTTTTCCAGTATTTTCCCTTGGTCACAGGTTAAACTGCCCTTCATTCTTATTAAGAATGTTTTCTCTTAAGCACAAGGAAGAAATTCAGTTTTTGTTGATGTAGCAAAGGAAACAGATTGGTCCCCAACATGTCTTCGTGTCACTTACTACAGAAGTAGATAGAAATGTTGGAATCAGGGTACAATTTCTAGTAGCCCTTGGAAAAGGAAGCCATCTCACTTATGCCATTACTGATGTTTTCCACTGAGATTAACTTGCAAAGGGCTTTTGGTTTTCTTCTACCATCATATATAAGAATGATCTCCAACCAGCCTTTTTCTTGTTTCCTTTTTCTTTAAACAGTAGGTTACACACTGTGCCATATTATAGAACACATAATATGTCCTAAAAACATGAATGTCCTAAGGAACTACTATTTGAATGAGGCTGTTCAGAAGATCTAGGGATCCACAGGACTGAATCTGATGGGCTGACTCTCTTTCATAGCTTAGTATACCTCCCCTCATGGGCACCCACTTTTCCAATATTAAGAATTCCTTTTGTGTCTTGGTGTAACTTATCCCCAGCTTGTATTGCCAGAATTCCTTCTTTCTTGCTTATGCCCCATTGATACTCTAAGTCATATCTTAATGTTTAACAATGATTGGTATTATTGTAATGCTTAATGTCCATGGGATCTTTGTTTAATTCTACACATTGATTGGCACAGGACTAGAGATTTTTGCTGACTTGAGTTGTTTGAATTGTATAAAAACTATACCAACTGTCCATTCTCAGATCACATCATCTTGGATACTTGGTACTTGTAGTATCTCTGCAACCTTCTGGTCAATGGCATTTGTACCTCTGTATATTCCAGAGCTATATGAATATTGACCCTTGGATTGATAGTGATTATATACCAGATGTTGCGGATGTTTCTCTATCTCGTATCCTTTACTTGTAAACAGCCTGATTTGCCCTTCCTTGTGATGATGTATTGGGCAATTTTCACCAGAGTACTCACATTGGCTTATAGCTTGACAAATGATGCATTTATACCATAAAAAATATCACCATGTGATCTTTTAATTTTATGCATGAAATAGAGAACTTTTATCAGAAGCAACTGTGAATGGGACAATGCATCCTTCTACGTGAAAGGATTACTATAACAACAATAACTTAAAAAAAGTATACACATTTGAATAGTAAATAGATAGGAAATGCCACAAAAGAGATGCAACAAAGATGAATTGCAAAGGTTTATTAATTGTCTAGGAGCTAAAGGTGATAGTCAGGAATAGAGTGTCTTTCATTTGTCTGTCTTTTTGTCTATCCAGGATATTCTGAAGATGCGTTTTATAGCTTTAAAGAACATAGTTCAGTGTCAAAAGCTTTTTGTTCTGAGCAGATTTCAGTGATATTCCTGGGTTCTATTCACACTTTGTGAATAATTGTAACCACTTTGAATGGAGTGTAACACTGAATTTGATATTTCTACTCTTAGAATAAACTCTCAAAATGCATTTCTACCTTACTTGGGTGAAAAATACATCACTGAAAAAAATCATTACTGAGCCAAAGGGCAGAAAAAAGTTCCTAAGACTTGAGATCAATTTGCTTTCATTCATTCTTTCAACACATATTTTTGACATTATTATAGCATATTATAGTCATATTATATAGTATAATATAAGAAGCCCTGTATGATATATGAAGATAATGAATGCCACCATGGAGCTTACAGTATATTAGGGCAGACTAGACATGCATACAACTAACTATAACAGGATGTAGAATATGGGGGTGCTCTGAAATATTCAAAAATCACAGAGATTATTCTCAGTGAGGATGTGTGGGGGGGAAGGGTTGAAGAACATACTGACACATGAAATGATTTTTATTGTATTTATGATTGCTTGTTGTAGTGGATAGAGAGCTAGCCTTTGAATCAGGAAGATGTGGGTTCAAATCCCACCTATGACATATACTGTGTCACATATGGCAGACATATACCTGTGACATATACTGAGTGACCCTGGGCAAGTCACTAAATTGCTCAGCATTCTAGGCAACTCTCCAAATATAAGTTACAGAGAAGGTGCTGACCTAGATTGGTAGAGGGAATTTCCCTCTCCCTGCTATTTCTGGCACCACTGAAATCACAGTTCCAAACCTTTCTCCTTGTGATTATGAAGATCTTACTGCATTCTACATTGCCTTTGAGAAAATTCATAATATTTAATATGCTTTTCATTTATTTGTATGGCATCTGAAATAAGTTGACAAAACTAGGAGACAAAGGATAAAGTGAGGAAATAACAAACAACCCAAATCCAAACTCTGTGCCCTCAGGCTACAGTCACATGACAACAGTGAAGTCAGCCTATGCTGCGTGAGTTGCTCTCATTTTCAACTTAATCATATTCATGCCCAGATGAACTTCATAGACTGCACTAAATAATTGACTTAGAATGAACATATCATCAACTTTAAATGTATCATCCATTAAAGACGGAACATTGCTTTTGTGTGAATAGAGCAGTGATCAATGTACTAAAATGCAAGTAGGATGCTCTGAAATACCTGCAGTAACCACCTAAGAGAAGTAGCTCCAAATAAGATTTATTATATTACCTTCTTATGTGAAGGAAAGCACATTAATATTATTTCAATTACAACTTTAACTGAAGGTTCTGTAGGGGGATAATTCTTTAAACATAAATTCCAACAAAAGTTGCCTCTAAATCAAATATTTGAAATATCTAAGATTCTATACTGAGATTAATATATCTTGGGAAAGAGTGTAATCAGATTAACTTAAATTAATAATTCTTTACCGGCCAAGAGAGAACATGCAATTTAAAGGGATGAAAAGCAGAAGCCAAGAGAACAGTATGAAGATAATCGTCTTCAAATCTATGGGGATTAAAATTCAATAATATCTTCTGACTGTCATCACCAGTAGCACTCATGTAGAAAATTGTTAAGAGTCATGCAGGGATGCAAACACACCTGGACAAAACAACTGAATGTCCTTAGTCCCAACAAAATGTAGAAATCCCTCTCTTTCTTCTCTCTCTCCATATATATGTATTATATGCGTGTGTGTGTGTGTGTGTGTGTGTGTGTGTGTGTGTGTATGTATACATATACACACATATAAAAACTCTAATTAGGAGAAGGAAATATACAGCCAGGCTACAATCTCTGGTTCCCAAAAAATTTAGCTGGCTATTATTTATGTATTCAAAGACTTAGAGAATTTTAGAATTGGAAGAGACCTCAGAGATCTCTCTACAGATAGAGAAATTGCAGCTCAGATTGGTGAAGTGATTTATTCAGGTCCTACAGCTAGTTATTGGTAGAATTAAAACTCATGTTTCCTGATTTCTAATCTATTATATGTTCCATTATGCCATTCCTACTCTTTGGAAACTTGCTCTAAAATCCAGAGAAATGAGGCCAGCTTAAAAATGATTATAATTGAGTTTCATATTTAATTGCTCAAGTGATGGGCCATTTAGGAAATGCTATAATAAAAAAAACAAACAAAATAGTTTTGCTTTGGCTAGGTTATGTTAACTGAAAGTCACAACAACAACAACAAAAACAACAACCCCCGCCCCCCCAACAAAACAAACAAATCACCAACCGAACCACCCATCTACCACCTAGATGGACAACATTTCTTTCATGAAAGAAGAATTCAAAATGATAAAGAACAAGTTTGGCCCCTTCCTCCCTTTGCTACAATTTTTTTTTTTTGGAGTATGGAACTCAGCAACAAGTTGGAACATTGCATATAATGTCACATATTTTCAAATATTGATGTTTTACTGATTTATTTCTCTTTCTATTTTTCTTTTCTTTTATGGCTTTCTGTGAAAGGGTGATGGGGAGGGATACAGAGGAAATATAGGTGACTTAAAAACAAATTATTTTTTAAAATGATCTATTCAAAAAGACTTTAACTAAAAAAAGGCTTGGTGGGGAGTGAAAGAGAAAAGAGCCTAAAAAAGCCACCCACCAAGACAGATACCATAAAGCTGAGATTATTAACTTTCTTTGTCCTATGGATTCTTTTGGCACTCTGGTAAAGCCCATGGATCCCCTTCCCAGAATGATGATTTAAAATGCATAAATAAGACACATAAGATTATAAAAGAAACAAATGATATTGAAATAAAATTATCAAATTAAAGACAAAACAAGTTCTTGGACCCCAAGTTAAGAATCCCTGCCATAGATAGTAGCTAAAATAATAGAAGAATAGCAGTTGAGAGACCCTGAAGTTTATAGAAGACAAAAATCTAAGTAAAGTTTAAGGAAAGAGAAGAAATCCTAATTCAAGTAGGCAATTTTAATCTCATAGGTATCACTGAGACTTAATGAGATGAAACCCATGATTAAAATATGATTCTGGATGGACATACCTAATTCAAAAGAGACTAGACAGGTAAAAGAGGAAGAGTAATAATTGTATTTTAAGAGGGTATACTCATCTAACAAAATCCAGGAACCAGAGGGAAGAAATGTGGTGGAAGGTATTTGTGTAAAGGCAAGGAGAAGAAAAATGAGAATTAGTTGTTTTTTTTTTTTAATCAGAGTACCTAAACAAAAAGAGGAAATAGAAAAGAAGTCTGGGGAAAAGATCACAAACCTGGCCCAGAGGCATGGTGTAGCAATGAGCAATGATGGGGTATTTCACCTATCTAGAAAGCTGATGGAAAGTTCTTGAGGGAAACCACGCATATGGTTTTACATATGCCCCAGGTTTTGAGAAAGCATATTTCAAAAGGTGTAGAGGAAAGAGAGGTAGTATCCTATTAAATAAAATTTTGCAGGGCAAGTCAACCCAGAAGGAATGAGCAACTGAACAATGAAATGCAGAAAGGGAAAAAGTTCTGAAAAGGAGGAAAAAAATAAGTTCTCTAAAGAGCCTGATATGGATACATAGAGAATTTACCAACCAACTTAGATGGAAAAAAAAAAAAGATCAGTACAGAAGATGGAAGAAGGGACTGAAGATAAACATTAATGTCAGGATTCTAAAGCTTAGAATGAAATCAAGTTGTTCAGGGAAGCTAAAGACTAAAAAAAGTGGGAAGAGGAGACACTAAGATGGCACATGACTATTGCTAATTATGGACGTGCTGTAGATAACTGCCAGTAGGGAGATAGAAAAGCTTCCAAAGCCTTATCTTTCTTCTATTTTCTCTGCCAAAGAGAAAGACCTTTGCACTGGAAATAACAAAACAAAAATAAATGGAATTGATATGCAAGAGAAATGATGATAAAAAATGATAAACCCTTAGTTAATCTGTCACCTGACCCAGATGAACCATATCTTTAGATAGAATTGGTCATCCTATGTTTCTATTTACATCACAACCACTATAGTCCAGGCCCTTACAATTTTTGCCAGCACTATTGCAATAACCACTTGATTAGTATCCTCCCTGCACTCTCTAATCCAAGCTTCACATTGTGGCCAAAACAATACACCTAAAATGCAGGAATTAATGTGTCAGTTTTCTGCTTAAGAAGCTTCTGTGTCACCATATTGTCCTTAGGATAAAATATCAACTCCTTTGTTTGGTATTTAAAGCCCTTTGAAATTTGATTCAAGCCTAGTTTTCCAAATTTATTGCATGTTGCTTCGCTTCACACTTTGCATGGAAGTCATGTACAATGCCCCATCCAAATGGCCCTACTTGCAATTCTCTTTAAATAGCATTCTTTTCACCATTCTGTAACTTTGCATAGGCTGTTACCAATGTCTGGATTGTTTTCCCTCCTCACTTCCACCTCTTCGAAAGTCTAACTCCCTTGAAGCTTACAATATCTCTTTCAAGAGGCCTTTTATCATTTCCCCAGGTAGTCTTATCACTCCCCAGTGCAGTGTATCTGTTTATTTTTTACTCCCCAGCATTAGTTAAGCTGTCACCAGCTTTTATTTATTATTTTTAATAAATAGGCTTTCAAATATGAAAAGTCCTCTCCCCCTCCCTTTTGCAGCTCATTCTGCTTTATTTGAAAACTCTAGGTTTTTATAATTTACAAGACAGTTGAAAGTATAGAAAATATGAAATTTTCATAACCATTTAGGGCTAGATTCTCAAATAAATTCTATGCAAAATTTTCTACACAAGGCATAAAAGCATTAATTTAATAATTTAATAATAATTAATTTATCCATTTAAACATATCAGTCACATGGGAGATTCATTTTACTATTCTCTGAATCTGTTCTCTGCAAAGACATACATCCTTCCTTTTCTCATTCATGAATGTTGGAGCTTTGTCACTCTAAGATATAACTAAAGAAAGTCATAAAGAAACTAGAGTTTTGATACAGGTAGTAAAAAGAAAGTGACCATAAAAGATAGAAAAGAGTAGAACATAATTAATTGTACCACAGAGCAGTTATAACTCATTTCCCATCAAGACACGTGCCTCTTTTTACTTACATAAAATCCTTTCATAGCAAATGATGGCCTTGAATTTGACAAAATTAGTTCATTTAACTTAAAATCACATAAGGACATATAATAGTCAGGAAAGGGGGAATTAGCTGATGAAAATGGAACATGGAATTGATTATCTTTTCATTGCTTTTAGAGGAATTTTCTTAATACAGGAATGATTAACTTCTCAAATAACTTATATTATAGCTTTGCACACGGAGCATATGTTTGGAAATACAGAGCACTGCAAAACAGTGCATCATACACCCAACTGGTATCTTACCAGCATATGTGCTTTTATGTATGACATCACCATGGCTATTGTAATACTGTATAGATAGTTATGTCCTATCATACTCAGAGCAAGGTTCTCTAATTTCTACAGGTGCTGGTGATGAAGATGTACTGCCAACTGATTGAATGATAGATGTCAAATGTTGGTTGGTTGTTGAGAGGGAAGGATATCATTTTGAATCTCTTGCACTCTAATGTTGATACAGGTGTAAGCAAATACTTTTGATTCCATTCATCCTTTTTATAAATGCTCCATGGTTCGCACTATTGCCATAATGTGTTCAATTCCACCACTTCCAGGGATTCTTCTCCTCTTTCTCTTTCTCCTTCCACCTTCCCCCTCCCCAACAATTTGGTTCTGAATCTTTGCTGGTAGATTCTTTTTCTTAACATGTCATCCAATTCATTAACTCCCAGTAGCCATGTCTGAGAGACTTCTAATTCAAATCAAGAGGATGGGTTCCTCAAGGTGCACACACAGTTCTCCACAGTCTTGCTGTCATCATCAAAAATGTTTACACATACATGGATCACATATAACAAAAAATTCATAAGGCCTTCACAAGACCTTGTATGTTTCTGTGCTGCTTCTCCCAAAGAGCTGAGATTCCTCAGGCAACCAGTAGTGTTATGTAAAACTAGTGAAGTCTGAAATATAATTTTATGATCTTAATTAAAGGATTATTCCATCCAGAATGCAGAACTATCACAGTGTCTGTTAAAGTTGACAGAGCATCTTGAATGATTATCATCTTTATTGTATTACATGAGGGCAAGTTCCAGAGAACTCCAGTTACAAGTTCCCTTATTTCTGCACCAATAGATTTTCTTAACAATTGTACCAGGGGAGGTATCCCACCAACATTTTTTATTGCTATTTTATTTTCATCTGTAGATTTTCCATAAACAAGGTTTTATATTGCACCACAAGCATTATTCTTTATTACCAAAACTCTGTGATCCAAAAAGTCAACCAGATATTTGGTTCCTCCTAATCTACTGACCTCAGTTTTCATTTTGTTATCTCCAAAGCACAGATATTGTAAGTAGGTCACAGCATTTGCTTTAACTGATGGAAACTGATGTTGTAGCATGTGAATGACTCCAGGCAGTTTAGGATCACACCAAGCAAATTCCCTGCGGTCTTTTTGAATGCTCTCTATGGATGGTAATCTAGTTGTTCCATCATCAGCCAGTGATGCATGCTGAAGTCTGTTATAATTGCACTTTTGCATTTGATACTGCCTGTAGGGTTCCTCCCAAGCAGCTGTAGTGTTTAAAGCATAATTATTTCTTTGGTATGTAAGAATGCTTGGTTGGCTGGTGGACCTTTCCAGATTTCCAACACCTGAGACTATGTGATATAATGCTGATAGTTTTGTGCTTTGGATCACCGCATATTGAGCTATATTAAGTTCTTCCTTCATATATAGGGGTGATACATAAGTCAGAAGATACAGTAGAATGTAGTTCTTGTCCACTGGCTATGCTGACTAGCATAAGAACTTCTCAAGCCTGTGAAACTGGATGAGATGGAACAATCCTCTCATAAATAAAAACTTTTCAATATCATGAATAGTTCTTTGTAGTAATGGTCCCAAATGCGGAGGAACTATAGTCATTTCAGAGTGTTTTGGGGAAGATGAACCCACCTGGGCATGGGATTGAGAAACTACCCTCATCTGTGTATCAGTCAGGGTTAGAGTGTTGTTTTATATTGAGACTCTGATTGCTGTTTGATACTGAGAAACTTCCATGGGGGTTAGCTGTTTGCCTTGTTGAGACTGAGTCAAACTGCTATACAGCTATGGGAGAAGCAGGTCTCTGTGTGACATATGGAGATGCTGCTCACTGGGCAGGTCATGTAGTAGATGAATACACATTTGAATTCAGTAGTCAGGAGCCAGTCGTTGATGGAGAACCATATCCACTACCTGAAAAAGTTCTCAGTGACCTCTTGAAGGAGAAATATTCATACTGATAACATAAGAAGGATACTGTGCTCTAGATGGAACAGAACTAACTCTTATGGTTTAATTTGGTACTGTTATGGTAATATTGCAGAAGGCTGAACTAAAGTTTCTCTTTCAGCTTTTGAATTTCTAACCAGATAGTTATTACTTAAGCCTAAGAACAAATGCTGTTCTCTGTTGTTGCCTTGCCCAAGTTCTGGCTGTTGTGGAAAATACCTGGTTCCTGGTATCCACTGCTGTAATAATAATTCATTTGCATTGAATTTCTTGAGTTACCCAATGATCTCTTACTTTCTTTCTTTTTTTTAAAACCAAAAAGGAACAACTCTTTATTTTTCTTGAATTTAGAAGAGAGACTAGAAGCATTGATGAGAAGGGATACAAAGTTCCAAGAAACTTTCCAGTAAGCCATAGGCTATGGATTCTTTCTTTCTTTCTTTTTTCTTTCTTTCTTTCTTCCTTCCTTCCTTCCTTCCTTCCTTCCTTCCTTCCTTCCTTCCTTCCTTCCTTCCTTCCTT
>NW_020954596.1:46139930-46222100 GCF_900497805.2 Vombatus ursinus | reverse complement strand
CTTCCTTCCTTCCTTCCTTCCTTCCTTCCTTCCTTCCTTCCTTCCTTTCTATTTAGTATTTTATCGATCCCTCACTTTCATGTAGAGATGTCTGCTCTGGTGAATATAAAGTCCCCTGTTCTGCTTCTGTCCTTATGAGAAAGGTGTTGGGATGGATGGTGTCAGAAGTTTGAGATTTGCTTATTCTAGTATTTGGCAGTCTGCCAATCTCCTAGAAAATGACTTTTCAATTGAGCAAAATTCCTGGGATGGCACTAAAGCAATTATCACAGAGATATAAGAGACTTTTTCCTTGTGCTGGCAATGCTTGGTGATTCTGCTCCAAGCCTACATCTTTCAAGCTGACTGGCAACAATTTGTCCACTTCCAGCTTTCTTGTGAGTCTTTGAAACTGAAGCTCTAAACCAAGATAGCTTTGGGAACAGAAGAGTTCCAGTAGATGTGGATGAAAAATAAACTTAATGCTGCCCCTTCACAGAAGTAAGAATGGCTCTGGTTCCATGCCTTGGTCTAAAGAGGCTTCCTGGATGGTTTGTTGCAGCCCCTCTGCCATTAAGAGATTCTGCTCAGGAGCTGGTATTCCTCTTTCCAGGTTAGGAAACAGCTGCTGTTGTTTCAGGAATCTGGGACAATAATGTGGAGGGGTTGTGGTTACAGCACCAAGAAATAAACAACAAAAAATGCCAGGGCCAAGAACCTTACCCTCCCCCCCACTGTAGCTTGTCTAACCTCCTTCCTGTGCTTCCACATAGAGCAGGGTAAGGAGAACAAGATGGAGGAGTGACTTTAGCGCTTAAGAGAATGACAACTTCCTTTGCAGAAAGGGTTAATCAATAGAACTATAATTTGAGGAGGGAAGTGTTAGTATTCAATACATCCCACAGACTGTCCCCCCACCCCCACACCAGCATGCTTAGAAGAAGGTGATATAGTTATGGTCTCAGACATTCCCAAAGGCCATTGCTCTAGCTAAGAATAATGTAGTTTTATCCACAGGGGAAAAAAGTTATTTTTAATTCTCTGAGTCTTTAGAGGGAAATCTGGGGCATTGATATTTGCTAGGGTTTCATTCCCATATCCATATTTCAGAACAAGCTAAACTCCAGTGTCTAGCACAGGATATATGCAATAGGTCCTTTAAAATGCTTGTTTAATTGAATTGAACATAAACTGTACAATCCATATATGTTTCTTCTTCAGTAATTTAGCAAAGGACCCTTACTTTATTAGTATGAATACTCCCTCCATAGAAGTG
The DNA here is from genome assembly GCF_900497805.2 of Vombatus ursinus. Classification (NCBI taxonomy): domain Eukaryota; kingdom Metazoa; phylum Chordata; class Mammalia; order Diprotodontia; family Vombatidae; genus Vombatus; species Vombatus ursinus. Next base: position 46,220,845 of record NW_020954596.1, on the reverse strand, counting down.
ATTGCAACACCTTTCTTATTCAGGTGATCTCTGTGAACTACTGTAGCCTCAAAAGCAATCACCCTGTCATCACATATGAATATTTGACCTGTGTCTATGTATACACACACAGACACAAATCAGTACAAAGAAGGAAATAGTCATATTCCAAACACTTATTATATTCCAACAGCTGCTTCCAAAATAACTAGTGTTTGATTAAATTTGAGCTTTTGTTTCAAATCAGCTTAATTATTTTGATTGATTTGATGATTCAAGTTTATAAAAATCATTAGTCAAAATAATCAATCATTCAATCAGCAAGAATTCATTAAGCTTCTACTATGCTTCAGGCACTGTGCTAAGTGCTGGGGATACAAATAACAAAGAATCCCTATTCACAATGAATTTACATTCTGTCAAGTTAAAACAAGTTAACAAGCATTTATTAAGTGCTTACTATGTATCATGTACTGTGCTAAGCCATGGGGATGCAAAGAAAGGCAAAAAATGGTCGTTGCTCTCAAGGATCTCACAGTACAATGGAGGAGATAACATGAAATTACAACTATGAACAAAAAATGCTATAAATAGGGTAAATTAGGACTAATCTCAAGGGGCAAGGTATTAAGATTCAGGAGGATTGGGAAATGCTTTCTTGTAGAAAGTGGGACATTAACTGAGGCTTGAAGGAAGCCAGGAGGTAGAGAAGACAAAGGAGAGAGTTCCAGGTTATGGGGAAGAGCCAATAAAAATACCTGGAATTAGGAGAAGCACATATATGAGTACATATAAAATAAATATAGAGATAAATACAAATTAATACAAATTATATAAAAACAAGGTAGCTTGGAAAAGAGGGCACTAGCAATTGGTGAGGAGTGGGGGAGGGATCAGGAAAAGTTTCACGTAGAGGGAGGTATTTTGTATTGGAAGATGTGTATTGGCAGCTATTTTGGAGGACACAGAGAGGGAGAGGCTAGAGATAAGGGTGACCCATCAGGTGATGATTGAGGTTGTCCAGGTGACAGGGAGTGGTAGATGTGTGAGTAGAAAGAGAAAGCAATAGACGTTAGCAATATTGTGGAGGTGGAACTGATAAGATTTGGCATGCAACTGACAAAATATGAGGAATGATGAAGACAGAAGAAGCAAGGATGACTCTGAAATTGTGAAGCTGAATTACAGGAAGGATTGTAAAGTCCTGAAAAGAAAAAAGTTCCTGAGGATGTGGTCTAGTTTTTTTTTTGGTAGATTTTCTGAAAAACTGCAACCAGAATTGGATAATACATGAAATAAGCTTTTACTATTTTGTGTTCAAGTTTTTTCTTTTTAGTCATTACTAGCATTCAAATATGAGAGATACTCAAAAGCTGAGAAATTAGAATGTAAGGCTAATGAAAATAAAGTCACATGCAATGAGGTGAGCTTATTATTTTCTAACAAGAAGAAAAATGATAAAGGTCAGTCATGGAATGAATGTCAGACTTAGCAAGCAAAAGCAAAGTGAAACACCTAAGGAAAAGAAACAGAAAAAAAAAGGTGGCTGTCACAGTAATAACAGAATAGAAAATGCATAAACTGCTTGAGATGGATAAGGAAGGGTTTGAAACTTATGAATACTATAAATCACCTTATTTTTTCATGGAAGAACAGATCTGTGTACTAGATACAATATAGCAGTATTGTCAAATTAATTGAAAAAGACTGTTGGACAAAGAAATGAATTTGTGTTGTCATGCATAAGTATACAATTCACAGTGCTTACTCTCTTTTTAGAGAATGAAAGTTAAACAATTCTAGCTAAACCTTGACATAGAATTGTGGCAGTGGAAATGAGGCACTGAGGCATGATAGAATAAAGAATGAAAAAGAATAAATTCAAACAAAGTTTCCTGATATAGATAGTAAAGGAAAAGCAGTTGAATTGGTATTGCCAAAAGGAATTGGGAAAGAGAAACAATGCACCTCCCAGTGGCAGAATCCTAGTCTTTCCTCTGCTATGTGACCTGGGTGAATCATCTCATTTCTCTTAGCTTCAGTTTCCTCATCTGTAAAATAAAAGGGCTGACTTAAATGATGTCTCTAAGGTCCTTTCTTGCTATCAAAAGTTATATGATTAGCTCAAACAGGTAACGATTCTTAATCTTTTCAGTGTCATGGACAGCCTGGTGAAACCCAGGGCCCCCTTCTCATGTTTTTAAATGCATATGATAAAATACATAAGAAACCAATTATCTTGACATAAAGCTGTATCCCCATCCAAGTTCATAGAAATCTAACCATGGATCCTCAAGGGGTCTGTGGACTTCAGGTTAAAAACTCCTGGTTGAAGCCAATCTAACCAATACTCAAGATGACCACATACATGTGTATATGTCTCAGAAATTAGTTTATCCCAAGTCTCCCTGAAATGGGGGGAAGGGGAAGAATTATCTTTGCAAGTAAGGGCAATGAATTTATTCTCTTCATCTACCAAAATATTTTCTTACAATACGGCAGACAGAGGAAGAGAAGGAATTCCTTTAGGTGAAAATTCTGGTCACATGGATATTTCACCATGGAATCTTAGGAGGCCACAAAGCTCATTAATTTTACACTAATTTCCCGAGTTCATGTCAGGATAGTGCTGAAGTGGCTCTATAGACACTGTATTTTATGTCACTGTAATGTCAAAGTGCTTTAAAGGAGATGTCAATAGTATAATCACAGAAGGAAATATCTGAGCAAGTGTAGCCTAGGGATTTCTTTCTTTCTTTTTTTTTGACATGTTTGGCTGACTTTTGAAATGGACTGAACAAAATGAACGATCTGTTAATATTTGTATTGAGTGATTGGGGACTATAGCTATGGAAGGAGTGATCATCCAGCTGCTGCTTTCCAGCAAATGTTGAAGCTCCCATCTCTGCACAGACAAGAACCTGCCAAAGCACCTATAGTGAGTGGCTGGAAATGTCCACACAATTTAAATTATGGTGCAGGATTCCTTTGGGCCCAGAATATAGTTACAGCTTTTCATTCCTTTCAATTTTCTAGTCCATTATCATGGAAAGAACAATGGACTTTTAGTCAGAAGACCAGGATTCTAGTCCTGAATCCTCTACTTAGTATTGGTATGAGGCTGAATACATCACTTCACTTTTGGAGGCATCAGTTTCATCATTTGTAAAAATGGGGATGGTACTATTCATGCTAACCTGACAGAGTTGTAGAATTTGAAGCAATGGTTGGAAGTTGGAGAAAGGCAAATTTTGACTCAATGTTAATTTAATCCAATTTGATAAATATTTACCAAAAACAACAACTAACATTTATGTAATGCTATAAAATTTGCATAGCACTTCATATACACTATCTCATTTCACTTTTACAAAAACCCTGTGAGGTATATGCTATTACTATTGTCATTTAACAGATAAGGACACTGAGGCTGAGCGTTTACTGTCACAAAGCTTCTAAGTGACTGAGGCAGGATTTGAACTCAAATCTTCCTGACTCCAAGTCTAGCACTCTATCCATTGTGTCACATAGCTATTTCTATGAAGTACCTACCTTGGGCAAGGCACTGTGATAGGCACTGAATATATAAAGACAAAACAAAACAAAACAAAAAATCCCTACCCTCAAAGAGCTTACACTTACATTATATTGAAGATGTGGGGGAGGTATGCATGTGCTGACTAATATCTAGAAAAAAAAATTCTTACCAATTATGATTTTATAAATGCTGTCCAAAAGCGCCAGGAGATAGAATTCCTCTCAAGATGTTTTCAATCATCAACTAGATAACCACTCTTCAGTGATGCTTTATACTTGAATGGATTTTTTTTCTCAGTTACAGCTTGGATTAAACAACCCTCTAAGGCTCCTTCCAGCTCTGCAATTCCATGTTTGGGGATTTTGTTAAAATCTTGTCTTAATGACAACTCTGAACAGGAGCCTAACCTAAGGCATCCTCTGAAACCGTGTTACTTCCCATATGACTTAATTTTGCTTTAACTAATTTGCCTACATAAAAATATCTGAAGGATAGGGTTATATGCAGAATATCTAACAAAAATGATTTCTAAGAGACAAAAATGACTTGTTCCTGGAGTATTTTAACAGTTTTTTAAAAAAGATGATGGCTAAATTTGCCATTTACCTTTATTTAATCGTATAGCAAACCTGTAGCAAATGTGTGCAAAATGTTAGCGTTACTCTAATTCTGTTTATCGTTACCTAAAATAGCTACAGTAGAAAGTGGAGCAGCTCTCCTCATGAGAGCTCAGTGTCATACCTTGGGAGAATTTGGTTAGAAAGTAGGCTACAAAGGTTATTAGAAGGCAGTTTGCTCTCTCTCCCTCTCTTTCTGTGTTTGTAGTATAATCAAAAACTATGATTCTGCCAGGCCTGTAACCACATCTATTTTTATAGTTGGCCATTTGAATATATTTGGGAATATGCTGCTATGTTCCATGAGGACATAAAGAAAAGACTTTGTCTCTCTATCAAGAATATTTTAATCAACATTTAACTTTAATAATATTCTAGATAATGTATAGAATGTTCAAAAATTGCTTACTACATTTTATCTTGAAATAATAATAATAATGATAAACATGGCAGAATGGCATAATGGTAGAGAGCTAACCGTGGTGACTCCAAGACCTGGGTTCTTATTTGGTCGTATATATCCTCTATCATTTATCTGTGAACATGTTATATTCCCCTCGTATAGTCCTGCTACATGGACGAGTCCACAGGCCCCTCGTGGGACACCAAAGAACCTCGGAGCAGCCTCCAAAAAAAAGCTGCCACCGCACACGCTCCTGTTTGTCACGTGACCCACAGCAACCAACTATCGTTGGTCTGTCTCTCGTCTAACCTATCTGGGGAATCTGCTGCTCAGTTGTTCAGGTCTGCTCTTGTAGGACGGAAGTTCTCTCAGAATAGGAATGGTCTTCCTTTTGTACATGTATCCCCAGTGTCTTATACAGTGCCTGGCCAAGAGTAGCTATAAAGGAAATATTTGTTGACTGATTAATTGCTTGATAATCAGACTTTCAAATATATTAACAGCATGGACATGGACAGGCCAGGTAACTCTTTAAAATTGTAAGTTTTGGATGGGTTGATGATTTGTATTAGGGAGTTTCTGTATAGGGGTTTCTTCACACTGAGGGACTGTGATTATAGAACTGTATAAATAATAATGATAATAACTCACATTTTATAGTTGCTTTTGGTTTCCTCTCACCAAACTTGTGAGGTATTAGTTTTTTTCTCAACAGTTTCCTCTTAACAAACCTGGGAGGAATTGCGGAGTCATAGAATTTCAGACTTAGAAGAAACCTTACAAGCATTCTAAGCCAAATTATGCTAGGATAAAAATTTTCCTTCTGTAGAACAACCCGTAAGTAATTATTTAGTCTTTGAAGATTTGGAGTAGTAAGGGGTGGGAGTGGGGGAGAGGGTGGGGCCACTACCTCCTGAAATAGCCATCTTCACTTTCAATAGTTCTGATTGTTACTAAGTTTTTCCTTACAATGACGTGGGCATCAACAATTCAATAAATGTTTGTTAAACACCTACTAAATGCAAGGCACCGAGTAAAGTACTAGAGACATAAGGGAAGTATAGATACTTTTGAAACACTTGTTGCAATCACTGAGCTTAAATTCTGCTGAGGGAATATAACACAGCTATAGATAACACCTGGGTTCTTGATTTTGCTACTTACTACTAGTTACTGCCTTTAGGTAAGTCATTTAACCTCTCTGGGCCTTAATTTCCCTCACTATAAAAATAAACTATTATACGATCTTTAAGGTTTCTGTTTTTCTTTCTTTCTTTTTTTTTTGTCTAGGCAGTGGGGTTAAGTGACTTGCTCAGGGTCACACAGCTAGTAAGTGTTATGTGTCTGAGGTCTGATTTGAACTCAGGTCTTCCTGAATCCAGGGCCAGTGCTCTATCCACTGTGCCACCTAGCTGCCCCCTGCTTAAGGTTTCTTCCAGCTCTTTTTATTATCCTATAACATTAAGTATGATTTGGAGAAGGAAATGAAAGAAACAAATGAGAAATCAGATGTGTTGTAGAAATAAGTGAGAGAGAAATACCACACTTGGAGTTAAGTGCCTGGAGAAGGTGGTACCTGAACATTGAATACATGTCTGAAGTGAACTGAACCTTAAACAAAGATGAGGATTTTGAATGGCAGGGATGAGAAGGGAATGTATTCACAGTTTGGTGGATAGCTTATGCTAGTGCGGAGAGAAGTCCTGTCTAGTGGAGGAAGCTAGCAGTGCAATTTAACCAGAACTCAGCTTGTGGAAGACAGTAATGAGAAATCATACTAGAGAGGTAAATTTGAGCTAGATTGAACAGGGTTTTGAATGTTAGACTTGAAAGTTAGTATTTTATCCTAAAGTCAATGGGAGGTACTTAGGATTTTTTTGTGCAGAGAAGTGGCAAGGTCAGACCTATGCCTTAGGAACTTGATTTTGCCAGCTGTGTGAAGAATGGATCAGAAAGGAGAGAGATTGGAAGCAGGCAGACCAGTTAGGAGGCTCTAATATACCAAACCACATTGTAGTGATGGGGGACTGAACTGGGGTGTTGGTAATGTGCATGGAAAGGAAGGGATAGATAGAAAATACATTATGGAAACAGAATGAATTAATTAGGTAAGGGAAGTAAGGGAAAAGAAAAAAGCCAGGGATGATTTTTTTAAGTTTACAAACCTGATGAATGGGAGAATGAATGATGATGCTCACCACCAAAATAGGTGCTTTTAGAAGAGTAGGAGTGATTAGGAATTAAGATTATTGGTTCTGTTTTAGACATGTTAAATTTGAGGACCTTAGGAGATTTCAAGGGGTTAATGCTTAGCAACAAATTAGAGGTATAGAACTGAGAGATTAAGAAAGAATATCTACAGCAGTCAAGGTTGTAGTGATGATAATTGCACTCTTTGAGGGAGCTCAGAGGTGGAGAGAGTATATATGGAGAAGTTGGCCCTGGATAAAGCCTTATGGCACCCTTATGGGGTAGAATAAACTCCTTGAAGGAATTTGTCCTTGTATCTTAGTGCCTAGTGTTGTGCCTTATGCATAGAAGATGCTTAATGAATAATTGTTGAATTGTACTGTTGCGTGGCAGGGAACCCTGGGAGAGTCATGTCATGGAAGCCGAAGAAGAAGAGAGCATTTGTGAGGAGGAGTGTTCATGAGGAAGGGTAGGTCAACTGTTTCATACTTCCAGAGGTAGAGCAATTAGGAGAATAGCTATTAAAAATGGCTCTCATGATCAAGAAAGAATTAGTTGCTGAAGTAAAAATGATGAGATCCTCCATCTTAGAATTCTGGACAAAAGAAATATCAGCAGTATCTCACATGTAACACAATAAACTCTTCAGGAGCTCTCAAAGTTGAGGCGTCTAGGTAGTACAATAGATAGAAGGTTGGACTTGGAATGAGGAAAACCTGAGTTTGAATTGTAGTTCAGATGCTCCCAAGTGAGTGACCAGCTAGTTGTATGTCACTTAACCTCTCTGTCTCAGTTTCCTCATCAATGAGAGAAATAATTATTATACTATTATATTAATAATCAATTATTAAATTGGGATCCAGGCTCTTTCTCCTTCTATTTCCTCATTAAGGCCCAGCTCTTGTTAAAGTTCTTCTTTCAAGGACAAGACTGATTGATGAGATTACTCCTTATTCTCCTGGAACATGCTTATTAATCTTGGGTAGACCCTACCCAACCCAGAAAACTAATTTCTATTTAGAATGTAAACAGAATCCAGTCTGGGTGAGCCCTTGCCTTGAAGGAAGAAATCCCTGCCCTTGTTCTCCTCCATTAGAGTTTAGGGTGACCCAGTTTATGGAGGAGAAAACCAGTTAGAGATCTGGATGGAGATGATTCCCTTGCCCAGATTGAGGCTGCTGAGTCTCATGATCAAGTCATGTTCTTAGCAGGAGGCGCTAAAGACTTTTAGCCCACCTCCTCAGTAAATGTCCACCAATCAGTGTTTGTTTTCAGTTGCCAAGAGAATTCTCTTTCAGAAGGGTTATTTAAGGCTTCAGGGTCTCCATTTGGGGTCTTTGGTCACCAAGAGAAACTACTGATCATCAATTTATTGATTATTAGCTAGTCTAATTAGTAAGTTATTAATTACCCAGAAACTTTATCTCTCAGGGTTTTCTCATTAGTTACATCTATAAAGTGGGAATGATAATAGAACTTACCTTCAGAATTTTTGTGAGGAACAAACAAGTTAAACTATATAAAATACTTTCCAAACCTTGAAGTGCCGTGTAAATGCTAGCTATTATCACTGATATTTAGGGTATCATCTTCCTCTCCTCTCCTTATATGTAATTTTGCAGTTTGGTAGCTATGGTCGAGGTAACTAGGTAGTATAGTGGATAGAGTGCTGAAGACAGGAAAATAAGTCTTCCTGAGATTAAATCTGGTCTCAGACACTTACTAGCTATGTAACCCTGGGCAAGTCACTTAACCCTGTTTGCCTCAGTTTCCTCATCTGTAAAAAATGAGTTAGAGAAGGAAATGGCCAATCACTCCAGTATCTTTGCCAAGAAAATGACCCTAAATGTAGTCATGAAGAGTCAGGCATGACTGAAACAACTGTACAACAATAACAACAGCTGTAGCACAGGGTAGCTGTAGAATTGTCAATCCTTGGGTTCACGGCTAGGATAAAAAAACCCCAGAAATAATATAAATTGTGGGAAAGTGAGACTTTCTTGCCCCATGAAATTACCTGCATTTTGATAAACATCACATTGTAAAATAATATGGTTGATCTGAATAATTAACTATAAGAAAATACAAATATAACATATATTGCCTATAGAATGGAGCACTTCTCTCCTTTGTATGTAATACCTTCCTCCTTTAAAACCCATTCCAGTGCTTCATCATAGTATGGATGTAACTCTGGGTTCTTGAAGGATATGCCAGTTGAGTTTTCTGACAGGTTCTACCAAGGTAGATAGGTTTTAATTATGGTGCTGAAGACCCACAGTGCCTAATGAAGACCACTGACAGAGGTGTGAAAGTTTATGACCTGTATGGGTGAAAAGTGTACCCACAGTGAAATATTAAAGTATAAATCGCCTTTAGAGACAAACGGATTGCATCCATATATGATTCTTGGTTCAGAGAAATTGTAGATTTCTGACCTATATTTCAACTAATATTGATACTTCTCCACTAAGAGAGAGAAAGTATGTCATTCAATAGATTATTTTCTATAGTTTATCTTGTCCTTGCAAGATGAATATCATTAGCATTAATGGCTCTATGCAATATGAAGCAGTAGATTGATTGCTCTCAAAATGGAATACGAGGGGTCATTTTTAGCAGTCTTCTGCAGTAGGATGGCCACATATCTGAAGCAGAGCCTGAAAGATAAAGTTCAAAGGAATGGGAGGAATCCATGGCAGATATAATTCAAACATTTATAACTTTTACTGGATGAAGTTCTTTAAACAAAATGAAAGATTCACTGACCATTCTTTCAGGATTCAGTAGGGTACATGGTATTGGGTAATTGTGGACCAGTGGTTCAAGTTGGACTGAACAGTTTTTTTTTTTTAGTACTTGAGTTGAAAGAAAAATCACATAAATATCAATGATAATAGACTATACTGAGAAAATGGAACTGTTAGAGTGTAAAATAATATTTTTCCACCTTAATTCTACAATAAATGTAATTAATCTTCCATACCATTGGTTCAATGAATCATTTATTTTCCTGATCCAGTGTTTCAGTTTAATAATGTGATTAGTGATAGTGATGTAAATAGGATTAATAGGCACAGTAAATCCAAATATTTAGATTCAGTACTGTGGCCTTTAGCTATGATTTTTTGGAAACAATGTTTTTTCAGACAAGTCCTCCATATTACTGATGTGTGTAACCTCTAACTCTGTTTCTATGGCTGATAGGTTTTTAATTTTTGTACAAGTTTTTATCTGTTTCTGAGAATTATGTATGGTTCTCCTGCCAAATGGTGTCTGAATTTTTTCCTCATGAGTGATTCAAATAGAGGTCAGTATTATACTATTCATTTAGAAACCATTTTATGAATTTCAGTTGGAAATTTCATGCTTTTGGAGATAATTCACATAAGCTACTGGTGAAGGGTTTGATGATGGGAGTAGTGAATCAGGCCATCAAATGTGCCCACCTGGCACCATTGCCAGCACAAAATTGACCATGCTTCATTCTTCTCACAAAATGAAATAGCCTAAGAATTCAAGAAAAGGTGAAAGAAGACAAAGAAATAGCATACTCCAGCTAGCTTTAAGCGTCCTGAATTAGCTCACCCAGAAAAGGACAGCTATGTTTTTTTAATGACTGTTGAAAAAAGATTTGAAGTGTCCCTGGAGGCTTTTAAAGGAGATTGCTCTAGGTGGTGGAATTCCCCATTTATTAGTTTGCTAATATTTGTGTTGCCCAGCCGGTACTTGAAGAAGAATCTCTTCTATATCATCTCCCAGCAGGCGGGCATCCATCCTCCAAATGATGGCTTCCTGTGGTGGTGGTGGTGGGGGGCTGGCCCCATCTCACTATTTTCTATTTTTCAGTAGCTCTAAGAATACGGAAGTTTTTGTAGATATCAAGCTGGAACTTCCTTCTCTTTAATTTCTTTGCCCTCGGTTCTGCCCTTTGGAGAGTCCTCAATTTGCAGTCCCATGTTATAGATTTTTCCTTACCACTACCTTGCAGTCAAAGCAAATTTAATCCTACTTCCTAAAGATTCTAAGACAATATTTGTTGTATACATTACAAGGTTGGTGCCCTGTTGATAAGACAACCTTATCCAGGGAGGGCATAAATAATACTGAAACTTTGGGAAACAGGACCTATGAGGAAAGAGAAATAATGAACACGGTCAGTATGAGGCACAATTATAAATGTGAAATTTTGGCTTTAGTTCTTCTTTACCTTCACTTGCAATGCTAGATATCCTCGTGCTTTCCTGTACCTAAAGCACCCAGTATTATAGAATTATCTCAAAACACTTTGCTTCATCGATGCTTACCTATTTTGTGTCCAGTCCTCTCAGGAGACAGCCCTTCCCTTAAAAAAACAAAACAAAAGGAAAACAAAAAACAAACAAAACAAAAAATAGGAAAATTAATTTGTGCTAATATGTTCCTTGTGTCTTTCAGCTAAGAATTTTAATACTGTCTTTTTGTTTATAAATACATAAATCAGTAAGTAAGTAAATAAACCTTAGTCCAGAGGACTAACGAATAGTAGGGATTTTTCTTTTTTTGGTGGAAGGGGGGTAGTGAGAGATCTATGCTCAGGCGGTCACTATAGTACTCTTCAAACTACATCAATCAATCAACAAGCATTTATAATAAGTGCTTCTTATATGTCTGACATTGTACTGGGAACTGGGACAAAGTCAAAGATGAAACAATGCCTGCCTGTATGGAACTTATCTTCGATGTACACGTAGGACTTGTGATGAAAATGATTTTATTTATAGTACAGAAATGGTACTTGAAATACATATAAGAATGGAGGAGCAGAAAATTTCCTTTTCAACTGACAGACAGCAAATCATGGCTACAAAAATTAAGGATAGAGAGAAGAAGCACTACCTGAAAAAAGATATAATGGGACATTGGATTGTGTTACCAAAAGAAGTTTTGAAGCTTTAGCATCCATAGGTTAGAGGCAGAAGGTATGACGAGTCTGGAATAACAGGTGAGAAATTTGGTCAATCACTCACTCAGTAAGCAGGCACTGTGCTAAGTGAAATTCAGGGTGATAGGACACAAGAAGTGTGGTAGAGTTGAAGAAGAGCTCAGCTTGGAGCAAGATAACCTGGGTTTGAATCTGAGCTCTGCCACTTAGCATCTGTGGGTCTTTGGACGAATCATTCAAGCTCTCCAGGACTCCAGTTCCTCATCTTTGAAATGAGAGGTTTGGGCTAAATGACCTAGATGGGCTCTTCCAACTCTACCACTGTGAAACTATTATTCTATGACCAAAGTCAGGCAAGAGTTCAGGAAAATAGATGCTTTAACTGTCTTGAGTGTGTACAAAAAAATCGTCTACAATGTGATTTCTTCAACCTAACGAACTAATGGCTCCTTGAGAAGAGCAAAGCAAATTGTTCCTTAGTTTTTATTTCTTTGAATTTAGTTAAAAAAATATCTGCATGGTTTCCTGACCCTTTCTCCTGTCCCAGGCACTTTCTCTACAGCAATCTCTAGGAAGATGTTATTTGGTTTATTACCTGCTGTTTGGCATTTCTGAAAACACCTTTCATCAACTCTCAGGGCTATTTGTAGTCCTAGAACATACCCAGTTTTCCTTCACATCAGGCTCAATTATGTCTCAACTTGTGGCCCTTGTCACGTTGGAAAAGATAATCCTGATCTCTATGTGTCTTGTTTACTAAGGTTTAGCACAGTTCCTGCCATATAGTAGGCACCTAATAAATACTTGTTTACTTGTTAACTTGATCTCTTACATTCCTTTTCACCCCCTTTCCAAGTTTGCTGCTTCTAATCTTTTCTTAACTGATAAGTAAGTTTGGTAAGAATGTTATGATAAATAAACAAAGAGTTTCAATTACACAAACATTTCCATTTCATGTCTTGTAGGAAACCATCAAGCAAAAATTTGGCAGTAATAAATGGCTAACCCAAAGAACCACTTTACACAGACAAAGGAAACTGTCATGTGATGGAAAGAGACCTAGATTCAAATCCCAGCTCTACCCTTTACTAGCTGAATGCCTTCAGACAAATCCCTATTTATGTGGTTGAGAACACTCAATTTGGAGCCAGAGGACCTAATTCTGCTTTGCTCAGCTGAGTGAGCTTGGGCAAATAACTTCCTCTCTCTGGGTCTCAGTTTCTTCATCTGTCTCCTGAGACAGTTCATTTAGATGATCTCTCAGGGCCTCTTACCTTTAATAATCAATGAATCTAATTACAGGTTTCCTTAGCAGCGTTTTGTGCATGCAGTGGAAATCTGTACTTTGTTGAAACAGTAACACAATGGAGTAAGTATTGTGAGGCTGTACAATATAGCTTGGCAGTAGATGGCACACAGTCTGCCAACTCATTCTTTCCCTGCTCTAAAGCGCGTCATTTACATTTTCTTTTCCATAGTCATGGCTTCTAATTAGCTTTGGAATGATTCTGTCGTTTAGATGAAAGTCTGCCTCCTCCCTTCACTGATTCCTGTGGGACTGGTTGTTCATTTACAAAAAAACCTGACAACATTTTGCATTTTTATGGTCCTATGCAACGGACCATGGCGAGGCAGCAGATGTTGCTCTAGTTCTCCCTCCCCCTCATCGCAATGTGAATAATCTTGGAACTCCTAGCAAACTTCCAGCTCCTGTGGCAATACTTTGCTAGCATTGACAAAGAATGGGCCCTTACCATGGCATGTGAAGAAATAATTTGAATGATAAAAATTTAATGGTGAAAATATCTTAGTTATCTATATTACTGTAGGAAATACACAATGCTTGACAATATGTTGGGTATACTTAACCAGCAGCACACAGAAGCTTTCTTCTCTTCCCCAAGCTGACTTCAATATTGACTTTCAGATTATTCTCTCATTGTCTCTCTGCTACTCTTATTGGTGCTCTATTGTCCCCCAGGTAGTCATTGCCAACATTGGTAAAAGTAGTTAATTCACACATGTATTCGAAAATATTTGCTGAGATTTGCTTTTGGCCCTGCAGAAGCCTGCTTTCACTATTCTGCATTCCAGGGGAGATCATGTGTCATAGTGTTGACTCCTTATAGCTTTGGAGTGACTTCCAAAATTTCCTCTCCATCTTGATTTTTCTATTCCTATCATGTAGTTTACAATTCTATTCAGTGATCCTTGTGGATCAATATACTATCATAATAACACTTTTGTTCCTGTTGTTCCCCTACCTGGAATGAATGACCTTCCACCTCTTCTTTACTTGTGTAAAGACCATCCTTCATTTCAGAAACACCCGTGTTCTCCATGAAGCCTTCTTTGACTACCTCAGGCCTTAGTGATTTTCTCTACCTTTGAACTCTTGAAAGCATCAGTCTAGTACAGAACATTGCACGTAGTTAGTGCTTAATAAGTACTTGCTGAATGTAATTTAATTATAACATTTCTATTACATTACTATTACTCAGTTGACATTTAAATACTGGCTTTTATTGATGTTTTTGCATATATATATATATACACGCACACACATATACATGTATACACATATACATATATATATATATATATATATATATATATATATATACACGCACACACACATATGCCTACATGTGCTAAGAAGATTGTAAACCCTTTGAGGGCAGGATCTGGGCCATATACCTCTTTGTATATCCAGTATATCATGCCCTTGATATACATTATACTCTGGAAAGAATAATCAATACTGCTCTAAATTCTGATGAGCAGAGGTGGGGATTGATTAAAATTGAGTTGAACGGGTTCTTTCACTTCTCAAATTTTCTTAGTGCACTTCCTGCTTTGTGTAAGGTGTGTTACCACATGATTCATCAGATATGACTGCATGTTCTCTTTGGAAAGAAAAAAACTCAGAATTCTCTATGAGTTTCATCAATTGATGATGTCACCTAGGAAGCTGCATGAGTCAAGTCACCAAACATTTATTAATCACATACTATGTGCCATGTAAAATGCTAAGTGCTTAGTATACAAAGAAAAGCAAAAACATTTCCTCTTCTCAGGGAGATCATTATTTAATAAGGGAGACAACATATAAATAATTATGTATAAACAAGATATATACAGCATAGGTTGGAAATAACCACGGAGGGAAGGAACTAGCATTATGGGCGACCAGAAGAGGCTTCTTGCAAGAGGTGGGATTTTAGCCAAGACTTAAAGAAAGCCATGGAAGTCAGTAGGAGAAGGTGAGGAGGGAGCGAATTTCAGGTATGAGAGACAACAGATGTTTAATAAATGCTTACTAAATTGAATCTAGAATTACAGAAACACAGAATTCAATGATAATAAAGGCACTTCAGAAATCAAATGAGATAATATATGTAAAGTACTTTACAAACTTTAAAGCAATCAATCAATAAGTATTAAGCACCTACTGTGTGCAAGGCACTGTGTTAAGTGCTGGGGATATAAAAAGAGAAAAAAAACAGTACCTGTCCTAGGAGCTTATAATTTCAACACTATAGAAATGTTAGTTATTAGCCACCATTTAGTCCAACTGTTACCTGAAGAGTAAAGGGAAAAGATCAAGCATTTATTAAGGACCTACTTTGTGCCAGTGTTTTAAGTGTGCTAAGTGTTTTACAAATATCTGAAGCCTGACCATCATCTATAGACTCCTTTACAAGCAGTATGGTGCAGTGGAGAGGGCCCTGGCTTGGAGTTAGAAGGCATAGATTCAGTTCCTGCTTCTGTCACTTATTACCTAGTTATTAGAAAGGTCTTTCCTATATTGAGCCAAAATTTGTCTCACTGTTACTTCCAATCCATTCATCCTCATTCTGTTATGAAACTACACAAAACACATGTAATGCTTCTTCCATGTGAAAGCACTTTAAATATTTAAATGCAGGGATAACAGATCACTTTGATTTCCTCAGTCTTATTTACTCCGTTCTAAATATTTCCACTTCCTTTCATCATTCTTCATATGATTTCAAGGCCTCTCATCATCCTGCTAGTCCTTCCGTATTCTAATTCATCAGTGTCCCTCCCATATGCATGTGTTACCACCAGAAATTAGAGTAAACTAGCTATTAGTGATAAAATTGCTCTCTGGAAAACAGAATTATTTTTGGTTCCTCATTTTGCTCTCAATGTGTCTTCTCTTGAGGATCTGGGAGCAGGGAAGGATGCCCATATTTTATCTTATTCACAGACAGAATTCACAGCTTACTTTTTGACCCCTCATATATCTAGTTAAATTCTACAAATACTAAACAGGACTCCTCTCCCCTAACATATGCACACCCTTCATTTTTAACTACTAAGGTGAAAAGATACTGGTCTACTTAAATTGAATGAGAATAATATTATCTTCACTAGATTTGTTCTTGTCCCTTGAGAATATAAATAAAGGAGCTTCAGACCCCCCCACTGTTGGACAAAAGTCTTTTTAACCTAGTCTGGGACCATTTCTAATCAGTAGGCACATTGTTAGCTAGAATTCTAATTAGGAATTCTTATATCCAGTGAAATTTTAGTTAGTGGAAATAGGACAGTCCACCCCAATAAAGTGCAGTTTTGCCAGGAGAAGAAACATTCTAGGTTTCATGGCATACCCCACCCTAACCATTGGAAAGGACGGAGTAGGGGAAGGAAGCAGCAGAAAGAGAGTGTATTGGCAGGGAGAAAGTGACCTTCCAAAAAAGAGATGGAGATCTAGGAGGTGGTGGTGTCCAGGCACAAGATCAGTGGAGGACCATGAGTTATAGGACCAGTGGGCCAGAGGACTGCCACAAAGAGGAAGAATACAGTTGTACAAGGGTATCCTGAAGGGAAAACCCTAGTTAAAATTCTGTATCTACGTAACCCAAAATTGCCAGTTCCTTGGTTCCTACTCAAGCACATAGATCTATTCTCCCGTGAATGCAAAGATGGCACAAGTATTTCCTTTGTTGATCGCCAGTGAATTGGCATAGAGGGAAGGGCATACTAACTCATAAAACAAGTCACTTTGGGAAAGGAACTCAGATAGTGTCAGAGGGCAGTTCGCCAGATCACACAGCCCTGCAGAAGCGCACAGCTTAAGAAATCATGCAGTATTACTGCTCTGCAATAACCTCTCTGCAAGGTAGAGAACAGAAGAGCCCAGCACATCATCAGTGCCTGAATAGTTGATTACAGCCTGCTCCAGCTGCACTTGTGTGGCAGCCCTGGGTAGAAGCCCTCCCTCTCCCATGCACCTGGGTCCTTAACTTTCTCTCTGTATGCACTGTGATAGCCCAGCTTTGCTGCATGTGGTTCTCTTGTGAGTGGAGATTCAAGCAAGTGCCTGGGGGGTTGTTTACTTTCTATTAGGCATCTGTGTCCTGGAGCACCCGGCTTTCTCTTGTCAGCCACAGTGATGACAAAGTGCTTACAAGCAGCCGTGTCTTCTTTCCCTGCCTCTTGCCAATTCTGGGGATCTCTAAATCTCTACCTTAGCTCTTTCCTCTTAGGGAAATGAAGATATTAGAGATAGCATGTAAACCTTTTGGTGCAGGAGTGACGTAGAAATTAGGAAGAGGAGCAAGTGAAAGAGCTCGAAGGTAGATGTAAGAAGGGCAGTATAATACTGAATTTTAGTATTAATTTTAATGTTAATATCCTCATTGGCAGCATGATTTTTTTCATTGTTATTATTTGCTACACATGCCAAATATATGTAGGGTTCCATTTTCTTTATTGCACAACCTGGATTTTAGAAAACCAGGGGATAAACCTGAACCAGTTTAGGATGTTTAGCATGTTGGACCTGGAATGAGGAGGATTAGGGTTAAAATCAGGCATCAAATACTTGCTAGCTGTGTGACCCTAGGCAAGCCACTTAACCTCTGTATGCCTCAGTTGCATTATCTGTAAATTGGAAATAATAAAAACACCTACTTCCCAGGTTTATTGTGAAAATAAAATTGGAAATTTGTAAAACATTTTGAAAACTTTAATGTGCTATAGAAATGCTAGCTGTTATTATTATACAGTATTCTGAGAGCAAGGAAGAAGGGTAGAGCAGGCAGAAGATCATTCGATGGAAGTAAGTGGACCATGGATTCTGATTCTGGTTCTGTTAGTTATTTCTGTGTGATGCTGGGCAAGTCACTTCTTTGGGCTTCAGTTTCATTATCTATAAAATGGAGGGGAGGGACTAGATCATGGGTTCTTAATCTGGAGCAAACAGACTGGGTCTGTGGGTAGATTTTAGGACATACATGAACTTGGATGGGGGAAAATCTTTATTTTCACTAACATCTAAATGAAATTTAGAATTTTTTTTTCAATTATTTAAAAACATAATTCTAAGAAGGGTTCTGTAGGTTTCACCAGACTGCCAAAAGGGGTCCATGTTATACAACCTAAGTGATATAACCTCTAAAGTTCCTTCCACAGAGAACTTAAACTGCTATTTAGTTGTTTAGTCATTTCAGTTGTGTCTAACTCTTCATGACCCCTTTTGGGGTTTTCTTGGTGAAGATACTGGAGTGGTTTGTAATTTCCTTCTCCAGCTCATTTTACAGATGAGGAAACAGAGGAAAACAGGGTTAAGTAACTTGCCCAGAATCACACAGCTATTAAGTGTCTGAGGTCAGATTTGAACCTAAGTCTTCCTGACTCTTAGGAACCCTAACCTGCTATAATTATTTATAAAGCCCTTTAATGGTTTGTTGGTCCCAAAGTATTTACTATCTCCATCCTAAAGTGAGAGTCAGGGAAGGCAGCCAGAGGATTTTAATCTTGATCAAGAAGAAAAGTTGAGTCTGGAAAAGGGGACCTATGTGGAGTCATGGAATTTAAAGAGGGTATTTTGGAGATTATGTGAATTTCAAAGAGGAAAGGGCCCTAGATGCTAGCTTTAACATAAGGAAGCTAAAGAAAGCAATTGCGCAGATGAACACAAATCTGCTTATTACAACTGACTAGAAAATTTCCTTCAAGCAGACCAGTCAAGAAAGAGAAAACAGAACAGAGGAGAGAGGCAGCTTTTGAGGCCAGAGCACTGAGACCTTGAGGAGAACGAAGGAATTGACTATAGGCTCAGGGAGAAACTTGGTTCAGTGGAAGGTGACTAAATTTGGAGGTAAATAACCTAGTTTGTGTACCCACATTTACTTTGTGTGACTTACCCAAAGTCATAAATTCTCTGGCTTCCATTACATTTCCTCATTTAAAATGTGTTGAGCTGGGTGTCTCTGAGGGGTGGTGGTGATAGTGTTGGGGGTGTCCTTAACTTTTTTTCTGTATTATGGGTTCCTTTGGCAGTTTATTGAAACCTATGTACCCCTTCTCAAAATTTTTGGGTTTATGTTTTTAATTGAAGGAAATGCTAAATTTCAGTTAGAAATGAGTGAAAATAAAAATGCATTTTTTCCTATCCAAGTTCACAGACCCCTGAAATTTGTCAATGAGTCCTAATTTAAGAAGTTCAGATCTTAAGCTACAAATCTGTTGCTCATGGGAAGAAATCTTTGAGAATTAGGTGAGAGGAAGGGCTTTCTTATTCATGGAAGTGAGGGCAAGAATAATACTTCACCAGTTTGATGGCTAGATAGTGTAGGGGCAGGGGAAGCAGTCCTTCTATAGACTTGGAGGGCTCATACTCAGAAATATGGTTGAGGTGACAGTGAGATATTTTTGTTAAACCAAGTAGATTTGCCAGAAACTGAGAAATGACCTAAAATCCAGCCCATAAAGGACTAAGCAAGCTGTCCCTAGACAAGAGAAAGGAGAGAGAGAGAGAGAAAGAAGAAAGAGAAAAGTAAAGAACAATCTAGCTCTGTAAGTATTAAACTAGAGCCAGCATTAACTGGTGTGATCATGATATACTTTGCAATTTTTCTCCCAATTGTTATTTTAATCCATCTGTAGTAATTAGCAATAAAGCCTTTAACAAAAATACAAGTGTGCCCATTTTCAAGGCAAAGAAGAAAAAGGGGAGGTCTGTCTGATCTCTTATAGACCAGAGTCATCCAGAAAAGGTGGTGGCAGGTACAGTAAAAAGTGGGAGGCACAAGTGAACCAAGTCTTGGGCTTGTTGGTCAAAGACAAGTAGGGAACAGAAGAGACAACAGGTTTGTGACATTACTGCTAGACAATCTTACTCAGATGAATTAGAAAAAAATATTTTTTTAAAAAAAGAAATGACAGAGGGAGCACTCATTTTGTGGTCATCAGGTAGAGGAATTTCTGATCTACTAACTCACTTGGGAAATTAACTTGGGAAACATCCCTTAGCTCCTAGAAATGGCAGAGATTTTATTTCCCAGTAACCTGATTCATTTTTAATAGCTTCTTGGTTGATTATTTTTTCCATAAAATAATTTATGGGACAGAGGTCTATATTAGTGATATACTATACTGTGATATACTAGTAATAGTATTTTTTGCATATGAATGAGCAGCTGGATTCAGGATCAGTCTGAGGCAATATTGTAAAGGAGTGAAATTTATCTTTGACATACTCTAACTTCCTCCTTCAAATCCAGTCTTCCATCTCTATAACACTTTGCATTTCATGGGCCCAGTGCCCTAAAATGGCATCTTGGATGCCCAAGATTTCTTCTTATGGGAATGGATGGAGCATACTCAGATATTTCAACAGATAGCTCTCTAGTTTATGCTATAGATTTAATTCTCCAATTTCACTCCATTAACATTTACTTTTGGTTGCTTCATTCTTCCCACCTAAAAGCTACTTGTCAGTTGGAAAGGGAGCTGGGAAACGAATTCATACTAATGTGTTAATGGAAACTTAGCTTATTGTGCTATCACATACCATAATTTTCAATTTTTATTGACATTTTTTGTTTTTTTCTCCTTTTTTTTTCAACATATACTATCCTTACTCAAAGAACAGTCCCTTATAACAATGAATAAAAAAGAAAAAACAGTTAAGTAAAACTAACCAATTCCAATGTTATCTGCAGAGTTCTACTCACCTAGTCCCATACCCTATAAAAAGGCATCTATGTTTAATTTATTAACTTTAAGGAGTTAATTATGTATAGAGGAACTACATGTTATAGTGGATAAAAAGTCAGCAAGGCCAACATTCATATCCTGTCTCTGACATGTATATTTGTTGTGTGATACTTTAACCTGTCAGTAACTCAGACAGTTGTCTAAGAATCTTAAACTCTAAGACTATAAGTTAAGGAGGAGTTGAAGATTTGCATCAGTAGAGGCAGTTTCCGTATCTAGATTTCTCTAAAGTCAAGTTAATGAACATTCATTAAATGCTTATTTTGTGCCAGCCACAGTACTAAGCTCTAGGGATACAGAGAAAACCAAAAAACATAGTACCTGCCCTTAAGGAGCTTACATTCTAATGGGAGATGCAACATTTAAACAACTCCATAACTATAAGGTAGGCACTAGGTAGGTGTAAGTCACTCTGAGAGGAGAAAGCTTTAGTAGCTAGGAGGACCAGGAAAGACCATCTGGAGTAGGTAGGTCTTGAGCTGAGTCTTGTAAGAAGTAGGAAGTCAGGAAACCTAAGAAGCAGAAGTGAGGTAGTAGGATATTCTGAGTGTGGAGGACAGCTAGTGCAAAGACATAGAAAGGAAGTAGAATGTTGTCTCTGGTGGACTGCAAAGCAGCTATTGTTGCTACAGTATAAAATATGTGGAAGAGATTGAAGTGTAAGAAGACAGGAGAGGTAGGAAAGGGGCAAGTTATGAAGAGCTTTAAATTTAAATCAAAAGAGTTTATATTTGATCCTAGAGCTAATATGGAACCATTGGAGCTCATGGTAGGGTGCGTGCGTGCGTGCGTGTGTGTGTGTGTGTGTGTAATATGGCAATATATATGCTTTACCTTTATAGCTGAGTGGAGGAGAGTTGGAGAGGGGAGAAATTTGAAAGAAGGACACCAGTTAGAAGGTTGCTGCAGTCATCTGGGTAGAGGTAATGAGGGTCTGATTTTGTTGTGTGAGTGGAGTGGATAGGAAAGATGTTATAAAAGTAGTGCTTGGCATAGTGCCTAGCACATAGTAGACAATCAATATTTATTGATTGATAGATTATTGGTTAACTGAAATCACAGGATTGGGCAACAGATTAGATATGTAGGGTCAATGAGAGTGAGAAGTCAAAAATGAAACCAAGATGGTGAGGATGATTGTGCCTTCAGTAGAAATAGAGAAATTGGGAAAAGGGGAGAGTTTTTTGGGAAAAATAATGAGTTCTGTTTTGGACCTGTTGAGTTTGAGATGCCTATAGGACATCCATTTTGAGATGTCTAAAAGGTAGTTGGTGACATGGGACTGGTGTTCAAGAAAGATGAGGACTAGATATATAGACCTGGGAATCATTTGCAGAGAGATGATAATCAAACCCTTGGAGAAAGATGAGATTTCCAAGCTAGACAGCATAGACAAAGAAGAGAGTCAAAGACAAGAGCCCTTGAGGACACCTAAGATTACTGGATGTGATGTGAATGAAATACCAGAAAAAAAGAGATTTAGAAAGGAACTGTTGGACAGATAGGAAGAGACCCTGGAGAGAGCAGTGTCAAAAACAAAACAAAACAAAAAATAAAAAAACAACCTAATGAAGAGAGAGTATCCAGAAGGAGAAAATGCTGAATGTTTCAGAGACACAATCACAGATCTAGGGAAAAGTGTTTTGGGTAAGGAAGTTTTAAATACCATTGTGGCAAGCCAGAGGAGGGAGTAATTTTGAGAGGGAAGTGCTTTCTGTGGCATTTCATTACCCATAAGATCATGGCTAGACAAATCTATTCAAAAAGTGTTCAAAATTATTACAAAAGAACTTATCTGATGTGCCTCACTGTATTATAGGAAGAATTCTGATTTTGGATGACTAAGAATTTAAGAACAGAAATTATGTCTTATTTGTCTTTGATTTTTACTTAGCACGCTACACAAGATACTTAAATAAGTATTGGATAAGTCAGTAAAGGAATGAGTTTCCAGAAATGAATATTTTCTTCAGTGATTATACAAATATTCAGTCTACTCATAGTAAGTTATGGTGAGCATGTAAGATGATCAACATAGCTCTCTCACCTGTGGCTCCAAGAAGCTGTAGTATGCACAGTGACTACACCTCAGTAAAACCATCTTGCAGATGGGCTAAACCAGGCTGAGGGTAACCACTGGACCTCAAAACTGTTGGTGAATTAGGGGGATATCTGCCCCAAGTATGTGAAGACTTCCCCTGGTTGAAAGTATGGGTGAAAACAATTTGTTCCAACAGCTATGAAGGCAGCTGAAGCAGGTGCTTTGGGGCACTTAGAGCTTGATCAGACATCAAAGACATGCCTCCCCAGCCATCTCCAGTCATCCTGACCTTTGGATTGCCAATGGACTTTCATGACTCTGGAAGAGAGAGTGAGGCTGATGACTGTATAGCTCTGCCTCAAATCCAGTTATTCACATGCAAGTCAAGATACCACCCCATGTTGTCAGTGGTCCTCTTTGAAATGAAGAACAAATAAATCAACATATTTTGTTGTCATGTAGATCATATTTTTAGGACACAAAGGTTATGATTTTTCCTTAATCCCTTTGTGCAAATTTGATATTATGATTCCATGATAGATTATTCATGATTTTTCCTGCTAGAACTTTAACATCAGCTATAGAGAAGCATATGTCTGTAGATTTCCAGAAGGAATATTCTATCACTGATTGGCTGAAAGCATTGATTTCAGAGGTATCTAGGCCTTTTTTTCCTCAAAAAGAAGTCAAATGAAACAAAATGACAGTAACAACAAAAATGAAACTCCGAAGGCCCATTTTAAAAAAAACAACAAATCCTTGAGGACAGTAGTAGGTCCTATTCATTTGTACTAGAATACACTAAATTTTGGAAGCTAAATACCCTTCTCATTATACTTGCTTAATGTTTTCTCACAAATAATGTTAATTAGGAAATTATGAAAAAAGTGATGTAACTTGAAAGTTGAGATTGAGAGGCAATTATAGGGAGAGAAAAAATATTTTTTTCTTACCATATCAGTGAATTTAGCAAGCTATTAAATTTTAGCTTGTATATGGGAATGATATATGTGGGTATTTGTATTGTTTATAAGTTTTACTCATTTTTTTTTGTTTTTTTGACTTTTAAGCAAAAAAAATTGCTTATGAATGTATCTTCAAATGTCTAAGTTCACATCCTAATGACATGCCTTGTAATTGTACTGTGAAGTGCTAGGATGATGACATGAAGTGACATAACAGATGCAAGTTGTTTTGATCCATCTGCATAAGACATTATTCTGTCCTGAGAATTTGACATTTTAATCTCTCCCTTACTAAAGCATATTTCCTAGAGAATGGGTAGACTTCATCACTACATAGAAACCAGTCACTGAAAAATGTCTATTTTATTGCCAGGGGATAACTTACCAGCGTTAACAGTGCTAAAAATGAGAATGGCATGGTTCAACTACAAGTAGAGTCTGCTAAATTGTATGTATACATGGATATCTAATAAATGGTAAACAAAAGCATGTGGTTTTAGGGAAAGCTAGAGTATACATCCAGGGAAACATAGCAGAGAAGATATCAAAGATCTTCAGAGAAAATCCACATGCACAGGTATAGGACAGGGGAAGAGAATCACCTGTTGGCACATATGCCACATCTTACCTTCATTTTTTTCTACAATCAGAGGGAAGTGTGGGATGCTGTCCTCTAAACATCTTTGTCTTTGATTATTACGTGCTTTTCCCATTTCACACAGCTCCAAATCAAGTTTTTTTTTTAAAGTAAATGAGGGTTCCCTGGATCCTTCCCAGGATGTCTGAAATAGTAGGCAGAGACTGATGATTGTAGATAATTTAGTTGAGGCCCTCTTAGTCATTGAATCCAGTTCTTTCCTTTCAGGTTACAGAGAAACAGTGTAATCTGTACTAGCAATAGGGTTAATCAGATGAATTCCTTCTGAAGGAAAATATTTCTTCATCCATTGTCTTTATCCAAATAGTGGGAGGTCCTAGATAGGAAATTAATCAGTCATAATTCCAGGGAATTCTCTCCGTGGGGTCTCCCTAAGACATGAACCTTCTTAGATTTGCCCCAGGTTTGAGTCACGTTGTGGGTAGGGCTCAGCATCCAGGTGTATCCATACACTTATCCTGGGTAAGTCATTTTAACTCTGTTTGCCTCAGTTTCCTCAACTGTAAAATAGGGATAATAATAGCACCTTCCTTTCAGAAATGTTGGAATGAATCAAATGAGATAATATTTGTGAAGCACCTACCATAGTGCCTGGCACATGATGGGTATTATATAAATGCTTATTCCCTCCTCCCTTCCAAGTGAGAGGGGATGAAAGCCTGATCTAACCCAGTGACAATGTTTGTAGAAAAAGGGAGATGAATTACAAAGATGTGAATCTGGACATCAATTGAATGCATGGAGAAGAGTGAGAAAGAGAGTTAGAGAATATTCCCAGAGTTTAAATGACAGGGAAGCTGGTGGTTTCCTCAACATAATAGAGCAGAGAAGAAGAATATTTTGTTTGAATTCTCAAAATAGGCTCTAAGGGATGAAGAGGTAGATTTTTAGAACCAGTGCTGACTCAAAAAGCAGAGCTGGGCCTACCTCAGAAAGACCATTACCTCATAGCTTTTACCAGAAAACTGAGGCCTTATTATGGGAGAACGATACTGTATCACCACAGTACACCAGATAGTCAGAGAAAGGGCAAAGGGAAACAAATATCTCTTCCAGTTGCTGTCCTTCAGGTTGCTATACCAAGAAAGAGACATGAAATACTACCTCGGCCAAGGATGCTGCTCAGGACTCCCAAACAATTAAGCCCATTTCCCACACTGAAGAAGCTACTCTGGATTTAACTCTCATTTAGTGAATGGACCTGCCTAATTACTGGTCCTAGTAACAACCTGTATTCTTCCTTAAATATTCCTGATCATTGGATCCCTACATTACCTTTCATGGGCAATAGGACCTTGCTCCCTTTAAAAACAATTTGGTGCTGTCCATTGTTTAGTGCTGAGGAAGACAGTGTCTCACCTCCAATAAAGTTGATGGCCATGGTGCTGATAGGACGGCTGGTGTAAAGTGGAGACAATATTGAGCTCAATTTGGGGCATGCTGATTTTGAGGTGCTGGTGAAATATCTAGTCAGAAATGTTTAGCATGCAGGTAGAATTGTGAGAATGATACTTAGGTGAGATGTTGGAGCTAGATAAATACATTTTGGAGGCGTGCAAAGGTGATAGTTGAAACCATGGGCTTGGAAGAGATTACCGAAGGAGATAGTTCAGAGAGAGAAGAGAAGGGGACCAAGATTAGAACTCTGGGGATGTGAGATCAGAAAACTCTACGTGTATTAGATTCTAGACCTACTATTTTGTTGTTCTTTTAGAAGCTTAGAGTTAATGCAGAGGGCTCTGGATATGTTAGATATTTTTGCTTTATAGATTCTGAGAAAGCCCTGAAAATCTTGTGTCATTTTTGTTAAACTGTTACTCATTAATATTTTGCCTTCTTCCAAATAGTCTGGTGGGCTCCAACAGAACTTGCCTTAGTGGTGAGATCTCAGCATATCATCTTTAAATATGCCGATTAATTTCATCAATAGTTCAATAGAAAAGTCAAGGAATAAAGCTTTTGTTTTATGCCAACAAAATGAACTGATGATTTCAAGTAAAAGTTGTTTTGGATTTTTTGCACCAACTGGTAAGAGTTTCATTGGAAGATGTATAAATTCTAATCCCGCTAAGGACAAAAGGTATAGGGTGATACTGGCCAATGTGTCACCATCTAGGAGCTAAACATTTCATTTCTCCAGTACAGAAATGAGAATATTTAAAGGTTATTTTTCTAAGATGGCAATACCAAGAAATAATTGGTAACAAAATGAGAGATGTTTAAAAAATATTAATCTGTTTTTATGAAGCATGGAGGATATAGTATTAAGAGGTTCTCAGACACCTGGGAAAATGGAAATGTATGTCTTTCATAACTTTTATTAACTAGAGACTGACAAAGCAAAGTAATAACTGCTTTGGCAGCCTTAATGTGATTGGGGTTTAGGCTAAATCACTTGTTTTGTTCCTTTTGTATTGAGCTCCAAGCAAGATTAATATTTTAATATACTACAGTTCCAGCACACCAAGTTTTCTGATTTAAAGCTTATGAATTCTTTTCCAGTTAGATACCAAATCTCTCAGGAAATCTGGATTCCATCAAGCTCGTTTTAGGGAGCAGAAGGCTTTTCAGCAATGCAGTTGGCATAGAAATGACAGGCTGCCTGAGTTGGCGATTCAGTTTTTTCTAGAAAGTATAGTTAGGGTGGAATCTGTTCTCAGTAGATAAGATAGAAATATCATTATTCGCTTTACTAAAGGACACACAGTGAAACATAGACAACAAAGTGGCATCAGTGTAAAGAAGAGGAAGTGAATGAGACTGAGAAGAGAAAGAACTCCTGGGAAGGATTTTTTGGGGATTAAATTGCACTTGTATTGGTCAGGGGGCACATCTGGGGTAGAATTTAGAGTTAGGACCTCAGTCCAGTCATGCTATGAGGTGAGTTGCATTTATAAGATTATAGATTTAGAGCTGGAAGGAGCCTTGGAGGTTATTAAGTTCAGTCTCTTCATTTTCCAGATGAGGAAACTGAGGCCCAGAGAGATTAAGTGATTTGTCCAGGGCCACACAGCTAGTAATTGTATGGGGAAGGGATTCAAACCAGGTCTTATTGACTCCAAATTCATCATTTTATGCACTACTCTAGGACCCCAAGATTTGGACCTGGAAAGACCTTAGATGTCATCCATTCCAATGCCCTCAATGCATATTTAGAAAGTAAGTCCCAGAGAAGATAAGTTACAGACTAACTTTGTTTCTTTTTTCTTACAGGGTTACTAGACTCCTAGATCTAGTTTATGTAGATGTTAGCAACATATTTGACAAAATTTCTCAAGCTATTCTTATAAACAAACTTGAGATACATGGACTAGAAAATAATATAGTTAGATTTAGAACGGATTGAGTGGTCAAATCTGAAAAGTATTTATTGATGGTTCAATACCAATTTGGAAAACCTCAAATGCGATATCCCAAGATCTGTTCTGCTTAACTTTGTATTCTTCCTGTGTAGCATTAGGGAAATATTCAAGCATCAATACCTCCCCTTATTATAGGGACAGAGAATATAATGAAAGATCATGAGCATTTTAAGATGAAGGAAATAATTTGTTCAATTTCTTCTGTCAGAGACTATGTATTCTGAATGGGCAAGAAAACTCTTCTACTTGTCTGTCATTTTTGCTCCTAGAGTCAAGGCTATAGGATACAATTGCTATATATAGGATACAATTGCTAATCTAAATAATTACTTAATCTCTTATAACTTAAAATACATGGGGTTGAGTGGTATGGATAAAATGTTGCTTTGCCCCCTCCTAATGTACAATACTTGAAGGAATCTAGGAAGGCTTCAACATATTTGAACTGTACTTTGAAGGATAAATAAGATTTTAACAGGTAAAGATAAGAAGAAAGGTTATTACAGGCAGAGGAATATATATAGCCGTTTTGAAAAATAATTTGGAATTGTGATCCAGCTATATCACTGTTAGGGATATACACAATAGAGATCAAAGAAATAGGAAAAGGTCTTATAAGTACAAAAATATTTATAGCAGTCTTTTTTATTTGGCAAAAAATTTGAAACTAAAAGGGTGTCTATCAACTGAGTAATGACTGAATTGGACTTACATGATGCAAAATGAAGTAAGCAGAATCAGAAGAACAATTGAAACTAAACAATTTTGAAGAGTTTTATAAGGGGATGAAGAATGAAATGTGCAGAACCAGGAGACCAAGTATATAAAAACATCAATACTGTAAGGACAAATAACTTTGAAAGCTGTAAGAACTATGATTGATGCAATGACCATCCATGACTCCAGAAGAAAGACAACGAAACGTGCTATCCACCTCCTGATAGAGAGGTGATAGATTTAGAATTTATACATACACACACACACACACATACACACACACACACACACATACACACAGAGAGAGAGAGCGAGAGAGAGAGAGAGAGAGAGAGAGAGAGAGAGAGAGAGAGAGTGCGAGCGTACTAATGATTGATTTTGCTTGGCTATACATATTTGTTACAAGGAATTAATTTTTCTTTTCTTTTTTTCTAATGGGGTCAACAGTGAGAGGAAGAGAAAACAGATTTCTGATAATTTAAATAATGAAATATAAAAAAAACAGTAATCAATGTGAACAAAGCACAGAGACAGAAAGCATAGGGGATGTTTTTGGAACTATAAGTAGTAGAATCATCAAGTTTTATGAACCACTCCTGCCTCACTATTAGTCTTTGTCCTTGCACCTGGGACTGATGGGTTAGTTAGCTAGAATTAGTGGAAAAGCTATTTTAGGGCACAATATAGTTCCAAGAGTAGTTGGAGAAGAACTAAGAAAAGAGTAAGCTGGTTCATTGATCCCACTTCTAAGTAATTCAGGATCATTCAACTCTCCTTATGGGTTAAGCTCTGGGGCCAATATAGCTTCTTCTTTTTAGGGGAAATATGCCCCCAAATCCATAGTCTGGGCATGTTAGTATCAAGTCAGGCTTTTATATTCTAGTTTCCTAGTAAGTTGATCTTTGTCCAGTTTCCCCATGCCTGATTTCTTCTTTGATCCCTAGTGTGATACCTTACGTAGTGCACCCTACCCTTAAGTTCCAACGACTAGGTCTCATTTACCCATTATTTCTGATGATGGCCAACAATCCTCTTATATCCTAGTCTATCATAGGGGTTCTTAACCATTTTTTTGTACTGTGGACTTTGTCTGGTAAAGCTTATGTATGCCTTCTTAGAATAATGTTTTTAAATGCATAAAATGAAATACATAGGATTACAAGGGAAACCAATTATGTTGAAATAAATATCAAAAACATTAAAAAAAAACAAAACAAAACAAAACAAACCAAAACCAAGTTCATAGACTCCAGATTAAAACCCTTGGATTTCTGCCCTGGCTCTGTATTCTTTGCTTTCTGGAACTTTCATTCATGACCACTGTAAGACCTCTCTGATGGTGACAACCTGTCTTCCTTGACCTCTATTCCCTGTTGCTAGACTCCCTTGCCATTACACACCACCCATCTGCCAAAATATCAACCAGTGTGTCATCTTCAGATATTGGTCTTCTTTATTCAGGCCCATCCTGCTGCTTACTGTGGGCTGGTTCTGATATGCAGTCAGAATCACTTGATAAGCTTCACTCATTTCTTTTCTATGCACCTGTTACTTACAAACCATCTTGCCTTTTTTTCAAATCAGTAAGTATCTAATGAAAGTGAAATTCTACCTTTAAGTTTTGCACAGATAGGTTGACTATTCTTTATGAGGGGCATTGTAAGTTAGTGCAAAGGACTCTGAATTATGGGTTTTAATGCTAGTTCTCTTAACTGTTATCTTAGGCAATTCATTCAGCTCTTTAGTTTTGAGTTCCTCACATACAAATTAAGAATATTACCTTTCTTACCTAATTCACAGAGAAATTATGAGAATTAAATAAGATAATGTATCCATTATGCTATATGTGTGAGACATTTCCATAACTTTTGTTTATAATAAAATAATGCCTTAATTAAAGATTTATTCTGATGCCTCATGATGGCATGAAAGTGACAATGTAATGTAAGTTCCTTGAGGGCAGGGAGTATTTTATATCACTAACACCTAGGAGAGCATCTGGTGAATAAATAGTAGGTTATTAATAAATGCACAGTGAGTTGAAAAGAGTTTTCAAAAGTTATGCCAGTGATTTACAAGGACTGACAGGTCTTTTCAAGCTGGAAGTCTAAAGTCTACCCAGTCATACATTGTATGTTTGTTGTCTGAGGCCCAGTCTAGCTAAGTGCAGAAAACATTATTCCCAGCTTGACTGCAGGGGTAAAATTTTAGCCCACAGAAACTCTCAAAGACCATCTACTAATTTTCAGAAGAGTTGCAATCTGCATTGTAGCATATGGAAGGCAGAAAAGTTCAATGTAAAGAGCACTTAGTCTAAAATCAGAGGACGGGTTTCAGAGTCTGACCCTGATATTTAATTATTACCTCTGTGACCTTGGTCAGATCTTTTCATCTCCCTAAGACTCATTTCCTCATCTGAAAAAATGGGGATTTTGGACTAAATGCCTTGTGAGATCCCTTCTAAATCTAGATCTGTCTACCCATAGTATGTGTACACATACTACTCTTGAAAATACAGACCATTGGACTAGGGAAGCACTAAAAGGAAAAGGAAATCATAGGAAAACTGTGTTTCAGTGTTATGCAATCCTATTTGCTTCTTCCCCAATGTCCTTGGACAAGTACAGTCTCTTCATTATGTGGGATAGTGTAGTAGAGTAGAAGGGATATGCAGTTTTAAGTTATAACACCTGAATTTGAACCTTGGTTGGGCACAAAATTTCCCTAGAAATATGCATTTCTATTAGCCTAGTTTATTTGCACATATTTCTGCTTCTAAAACATCAGATGTGTATTTCTGTGATGGTACCCAGGCCTCATTCCTGGGGAGTTAGATTTGCCTTTTGAGTTTTCTTCTAAAATCTAGATGATCTTACAAACTTCTACAGTGATTGGGTAAAGATGTGTTTATATAATTGTCAGGGGGTGCATAATGACTTTATTTGGGCTATTACTTTGAATCCCACTCTAGTATTAGAGTGACTACCAAAATAATGAGAAACACAATGACTTTCTTGGTACAATTTTATTTTCAATTCTTCGTCTAATTCAATATCAATTGACAATGGACTGCCATGCCAGTTAGAACTGGTGACAGCAGCAGAATATCTTGCTTTTGTACAAAATTGAAACAGATGAAAGTTACTCTTTTTGGAAAACTTTGCTGCAGAGGTTGCCTATTAAATGTAATAAGATGCAAGAATGTATTTTCATTATAGTTTAGTTTATGAATCAAATTAACTAATTCTAGAAGAAAAATAACTTTTAATTTATTTTTAAAATATGTATTTTTATTTCATCAAATCTTTCCCAATTCATGTAAAATTTTTTTTATATTCATTTTTTATCATGCCAGTTTTAAATATATTTTATTCTCCAGGACAAGAATTGCATTTCCACTTGTTTACAGTACTTATAAAGTATAATATTGTTCACTTTTTTCTCTGCAAATATTTAAGTATTCAGAATGCCTAGATTTATACAGTAGCTTAATTGTTACATTTAAGCTGCTATTGCCTTGGCTACAAATTTGATTGAAAAAGCTGTGTGGAATGCTCTTTCTTCTGGTGTGTTTAGCCAACCTCTTTAATGGTGGGTCCAGAAGAAGCACCTCCAGATAGGGCTGTCACACCCCTACCAGGCATGTCTCCTGGCATGACCCCTGTGCTCTGGCACAGCTTCATAATGATGGTTTGGACACCTTCTGCAATTCTTTCTACTGATGATCCAGTTCTTCCTTCTCAGCACTCTGGTTTTTAATCTAGCCAGTTGAGTATTTCATTACATTTTTCAAGGATTTTCTGTTTGTCTTCATCACCGATTTTGCCTTGCAGTTTTTCATCCTCTGTAATAGCCTTCATGTTGAAAGCATAAGATTCAAGAGAATTCTTGGAAGACACCATGTCTCCCTGCTTCTCATCTTCAGCCTTGTATTTCTCAGCCACCTGGACCATATGTTCAATGTCTTCTTTGCTCAAACGACCTTTGTCATTGGTGATGATAATCTTGCTCTCCTTGCCTGAGCTCTTATCCACAGCAAAAACATGGAGGATGCCATTTGCATTAATGTCAAATGTTATTTCAACCTGAAGAATACCCCTGGGTGCTAGAGGGATTCCTGTGAGCCCAAACTTGCCAAACAAGTTGTTATCCTTTGTCATTGCTCTCTCACCTTCATAAACCTGAATAAGCACACCAGGCTTGGTGTCTGAATAGGTGACAAAGGTCTGTGTCTGCCTGGTGGGGATGGTGGTATTACATTTGATCAGAACTGTCATAACTCCATCAGCAGTTGCAATTCCAGTGGGAAGAGGAGTGACATCCAACAACAGTAAGTCCTGTATTTCTCAGATTTACGTCTATACAAAAATGGCAGCCTTGACAGCTGCACCCTAGGCAACAGCCTCATCAGGATTGATACTCTTTTGAACTCCTTGCCACCGAAGAAGTCTTGCAGAAGCTTCTGAGTTTGGGGGATCTGCATGGAACCACTCACCAGGATGATGTCATGAATCTGTGATTTTTCTAGCGTGGCATCTTTTAAGGCCTTTTCCACAGGGTCCATCAGCTGTTCAAAATGAGCCTGGGTGATAGAGATATAGAAGTTGATACGTTTATAGAGAGAGTCAATCTCAATATTGGCCTGGGTACTGGAAGAGAGGGTATGCTTTGTATGTTCACAAGCAGTGCGCCGACAGAGGACAGCCCTCTTTTTCTCACTGATGTCCTTTTTGTACTTTCACTTGAACTCCAAATAGTTGATTATGTGGTTGTGAAAATCTTTCTTATCCATTGGTTGTCTTCAGCTGTGGACTTGACCTCAAAGATTCCATTTCAGTGGTAAGAGTGGAGACATTGAAAGTACCACCTCCAAGGTCAAAGATCAGCACATTTCTCTTGGCACCAACCTTTTTGTCCAAGCCATAAGCAATAGCAATGGTGGTTGGTTCATTGATTTGGAGCACTTTGAGACCAGCAATGGTTCTAGCATCTTTAGTGTCCTGATATTGGGAAATGTTGAAATAGGCTGGTACTGTGTTGACAGCATTTGTGACAGTATTCCTAAGGTAAGCTTCAGCAATTTCTTTAATTTTGATCAAGACCTTGGAAAATACTTCTTTTGGATAGAAACTTTTGGTCTCCCCTGTGTACTACACTTGGACCTTAGGTCTGCCAGAATCATTCATCCCCATAAAAGGCCAATAATTCATGTCTGACTGTACAACTGTATCATCAGATCAGTGACCAATCAGACCTTTGGCATCAAAAACTCTGTTGATGGGGTTCATTGCAACTTGATTCTTTGTAGCATTACCAACTAAACATTCTGTGTTGGTGAAGGTGATGTAACTTAGGGTGACTAGGTTACTTGGTCATTAGCAGTGATTTCCATTTTCCCATGTTGGAACACTTCCACACAGGTATAAATGATTCCAACATCAATGCCAACTGTGGGTCCCTTCAGCGTGGTTGCTGGGGCATCAGGGGTCAGCACTGTGGAGGGCTGCTGTTACATTGAGTAGTTATATTCATTTTTAAAAATTTTGAGTTCCAAATTCTCTTCCTCCTTCTTGTCCCTCCCTTACCAGTTGAAAAAGCAAGCAATATGATATTGATTATACATGTCGTATAAAACACATTTGCATATTAGCCATGTTGCAAAAGAAGAAAAACATGCAAACATGAAAATAAAGGAAGTAAAAAAAGTATGCTTCAATCTTCATTTAGACATCATCAGTTCTGTCTCTGGAAAAAGATAGTACTTTTCATAATGGCTCCTTTGGAATTACCTTGAATCAGTTAAGTCTTTCACAGTTAATCATCCTTATAGTATTGCTGTAGCTGTATGCAATGTCGTGCTGGGTCGACTAACTTAACTTTGAGTTCATGTAAGTCTTCCCAGGTTTTTCTGAAAGTTGTCTTGCTCATAATTTCTTATAGCACAATAGTGTTCCATCACAATCAGATACCACAACTTGTTTGGCCACTGCCCAATCAATGGATATCCCCTCAGTTTTCAATTCTTTGTCACCACAAAAAGAACTCTTGACTGAAAGTGCTTCTCTCTGCCCTTGAAGTGTGACACAGAAAGACTATAGGCAATGAAGTGGTCAAATAGCATCAAGTCCTGTATCCAGTTGTAGCATAGGGATCTGCCATTTCCCCTTACCGTCTTTGGCTTGGGAGCTCCTCAAGCTGCTGCTGCTGCTGCTGCTGCCATCCCCTAGTCCCCCTACTGGTGTTTTGGGCATGTGGGCTCTGGGTCAGCCTCTACTCCTGTGTCAAAGATCTCTTTTTGTAGCTGCTAAGTTGTATTGCACTGGAAGAATGTCTTGCTCTGACTTTTTGTTGCCTCTGTTACCTCAGAATTCAATTTGAGGTATTATTTTGAAGTTGTTTGGAGGGGAGTGTTGGAAGAGTGCTTCCTGTACTCTACCATCTGGGTTCTGCCCCTGGAAGTTCCTTTTAAATTAATTTTTCAAACTAGCACCAACTATTTACAAATCACGCTATGTGAGTCTTATATTGGAAACTTAGTTTCATCTTAATAAAATGACAATTAAAACTCAGGTCATTGGCAATCAATCATAGTTTCAGCTCAGAGCTCACATACATTTGATTAAGCCACTGGCTAGTAATCAAGGGCATACTCCCAACATTGATTAATTCATAAATGTTGGCATGCCACTTCTTCCAAATGAAAGCCCTCATATGTTTATGGCATTTGAAGAAGACACACCTCCTGGGAGAAACTGTAAACGAAATTTATTGACTATGGCTTTATGTCCTAAGCTGAAACTCACAAAAAATTCTGTTCAGAATTCAACTAGGAATTTTACTCGCATGATAAGATATTAATTTATTTTGGGGAGATCTCTTACTCTGTGAGAGCATATAATCTTCCTTTCAACAATTTTCTGGGAAAAATATCAATTGAATTTTTTTGCGAGTCAATTCATATTTTTAGCATCAGGTAAATTGTAAGACTATACATATGTACACACATCAAATTATACTGCTTCCCTATCCCTTTATTGAGAGACAGAAATACTTAGAGAGGAATAGATTCAAAATAGGGTCCACCAAGAAAACAAATGCAAGAAGCCTTTGTTAGTGTTCTAAGGCCCAATGGTAGTACATATGTAGGAAAAGAATTTATAGGAGAATAAGTGTAGCATTGTGCAAAGAAGAGTGGATGGAAATTCACAAAAGAAGAATTCTATCCCTGGTTCAGCCACTTAGTTGCTTGTAATCTTGGGTGAATGATAAAACTGAAAATATTCAATTCAATTCAGTAAACATTTATTAAGCACTGAGTTAAGTTCTAGGGATATAAAAAGAGGCAAACGACAGTCCCTGCTCTTGAGGAGCCTATAATTTCAGTTTATATTATATGCTTCTTTGAGGTTTACAAGGCCCTTTGCATACATTATCTCATATAATCCTTATAACAACTCTATAAGGGCGGTACTATTATTATCCTTATTTCATAGAGGAAGAAACCAAAACTCCACAAAGTTGAGTGACTTACCCAGGGTCACATAGCTAGTAATTTAGGAATTAAACCATATTTTTCTGACTACAAGTCTCATTCTCTATCTCCTACATCACATATCAATTTCATAATCTGTAAAATTGGTGGTGGGGTAGTGGTAGACCAGATGATCCCTAAAGTCTTTTCTATCTCCCATGTTCTATGATTTTATAAAACTTAAAACCCCTCAATCTGTGACTGAGAGTAAACAATAACATTATCTATGTGTGTTCATAATGTTCCCATATGGGTAGTTATGTACTGCCTTCATTGCTTTGAGGAAGCTATAAAAGACAAACAAGGAAGCTTCATGGAAAATTTCCTAAATCTGATTGTTCACTGGATTTCTTTAGGAGCAAAACTCCATTGCATAGTGAAGACTGATCTAGGATTATATGAAAGCATGCTAAAAGGGGCAAATGCATTTGTTCTAATATGCAAGGACAATTACAGCAGATAAACCTCCTTGTTGGACATCTCAGTACTATAAACTGGCATTTCTTTGTTTACTACTGTCTGAACAATTTGAAAAAATCATTTGAAAAAGAATTATGATTGGCTTTCTAACTATCCAATTAAGAGGAATGATGTCAGTCAGAATTCCTGGAAGGAATTGAATCTGTAGAACAATGAGATATTAACATGATGTTAGAATCTTGCCTTCAGGACTACATTTCTTTTATCTCACAATACCTGAACCCTTCCAAATAATTGTATTTCAAAGAGGACATATGTATTTTTAAGAGGACTTTGGAGAAAGTGCTGGAATGGGGAAATATATGCTGAGCTGAATTTTAAGATGTTCTTGGGGATATTATTCATTAAATGAGGAACTGGGGATTAGGAAGTATGGAAGATGGGTCAGTTATTCAATAAGCATTTATGAAATGCCCACTACTTCCCCACTATTATCAATAGAGGGAAAGCACTAACATTAAGATGGATCAGGAAAGGCTTCTTTTAAAAAAAAATTTTTTATTTTTAACATGTGTTTTTAAAACTTTGGGTTACAAATTTTCTCCCTTCCTCCCTCCCCACCCACCCTCATTGAAAAGGCAAGCATCTTGATACAGGTTATAGATGTGTAGTAATGTAAAACACTTCTATAGTAGTCATGTTGTGAAAAATTAAATATATTTCCCTTCATCCTATCCTACCCCACATTTATTCTATTCTCTCTTTTGACCCTGCCCCTCCTCAGAAATGTTTGCATCTAATTATCCCCTCCCCCCATCTGCCTTCCCCTCTATCAACCCCCTGCTCTCTTGTCCCCTTCCCCCCTTATTTTCCGGTAGGGTAAGATAGATTTCCATGCCCCATTGTGTATGTTGTTTCCTCCTTAAGCCAAATCCTATGAGAATGAGATTCACTCATTCCCTCTCACCTTCCCCCATTTCCCCTCCACTGTAAAAGCCTTTTCTTGTCTGTTTCACGTGAGATATTTTACCACATTCTACTTCTCCCTTTCTCCTTCTCTCAGTGTAATCCTCTCTCACCCCTTAATTTTATTTTCCAGATATCACCCCTTCATCTTCAACTCACCCTGTGTCCTCTATCTATCTATCTTATCTATACATACATACATACATACATATAATTTTTTCCCTCCCACTACCCTAATACTGACAAAGGACTCATGAGTTACAAATATCATCTTTCCTTGCAGGAATGTAAACAGTTCTACCTTAATAAGTCTGTTATGATTTCTCTTTCCTGTTTACCTCTTCCATGTTTCACTTGAGTCTTGTATTTGAAAGTCAAATTTTCTATTCAGCTCTGGTCTTTTCCACAGGAATGCTTGAAAGTCCCCTATTTCATTGAATGACCATTTTTTACCCTGAAGGAGTATACTCAGTTTTGCTGAGTAGGTGATTCTAGATTGTAGTCCTGACTCCTTTGCCCTTCGGAGTATCATACTCCATGCCCTCTGGACCCTTAATGTGGAAGCTGCTAAATCTTGTGTTATCCTGATTGTGCTTCCACAGTATTTGAATTGTTTCCTTCTGGCTGCTTGCAATATCTTCTCCTTGACCTGGGAATTCTGAAATTTGGCTACAACATTCCTAAGAGTTTTCCTTTGGGGATCTCTTTCAGGAGGTGATCGGTGGATTCTTTCAATTTCTATTTTGCCCTGTGGTTCTAAAATATCAGGGCAGTTTTCCTTGATAATTTCTTGAAAGATGATATCTAGGCTCTTTTTTTTTTGATGATGGCTTTCAGATAGTCCAATAATTTTTAAGTTCTCTCTCCTGGATCTATTTTCCAGGTCAGTTGTTTTTCCAATGAGATATTTCACATTCTCTTCTATTTTTTCATTCCTTTGGATTAGTGTTACAATGCCTTGATTTCTCAAATTGTCCCTAGTTTCCCATTTCTCCATTCTAATTTTTAAGGAAGTATTTTCTTCAGTAAGCTTTTGAACTTCCTTTTCCATTTGGCCAATTTTGCTTTTTAGGGCATTCTTCTCATTGGCTTTTTGGACCTCTTTTCTGCCATTTGGGTTAGGCTATTTTTTAAGGTGTTATTTTTTTCAGTATTTTTTTGGGTCTCCTTTATCATCACTCTCAATTTTTCCTCTACTTCTCTTACTTGCTTCTCAAAATCCTTTTTTGAGCTCTTCCATGGCCTGGGACCAATTCATATTTTTCTTGGAGGCTTTGAATGTAGGAGCTTTGGCTTCATTGTCTTCTTCTGGCTGTATGTTTTGATCTTCTTTGTCATCAAAGTAAGATAATATAGTCTGACTCTTTTTGCGCTGCTTGCTCATGATCTCAGCCAAGTACTTGAGTTATGGACTCTTTGTTAAGGTAGGGGTCTGTTTTCAGAGTGGAGAATGTACTGTCCCAAGCTTCAGGGGTTTTGTGCAGCTGTTTTCAGAGATTCTTCTAGGGATCTGTAAATTTTCAGTTCTTCCAAGGTGCTATGATCAAGGGTGAGGTGTTTACTCCTTTCCTGGCCTGTACTCTGGTCTATGAGCACTCTTTTCTGTCTTGGAACTGTGAGGAGGATTTCCTTTCCATAGCCACTACAAGCTCCACCACGCCAGCGCTCCTCCTCGCCCCAGGACTGCCACCCAGAGCTGTGACCCAGATCCAAGCATGGGCAAAGCAAGAGAAACCTGCACCAGCAGAGAGATCCTTTCAATCCCCCTTTGTTCAGCCACTGGATTTCCCCTCAGTCTGTGGGCTGAAAGCTCAGGTGGCGGCTGCTGCCCTGGGGCCAAGCTAGGGGAATGGGACTGGGACCCCATGCTTCTCTCTCACCGCAGAAACAGACTTTTCCCACTGACCTTCTAAGTTGTCTTTGGAGTTCTTGGGTTGAGAAGTCTGGAAACCATGACAGCTGCCCACGATTCAGTCTGCTGAGGCCTGCTCCAGGTTCACTGCCCCCTGTGTGCCCAGGCTGAACTGTGCTCCTCTCCCAGCTTGGCGCGATATACTTTCTGATCAACTGTCCAGGTTGTCTTGGGCTGGAAATTCGTTTCACTTTGTCTTTTTGTGGGTTCTGTTGTTTTAGAATTTGTTTAGAGCCATTTTTTGTAGGTATTTGGAGTGGTTTGGGGGAGAGCTCAAGCAAGTCACTGCTTTTACTCTGCCATCTTGGCTCCGCCTCCAGGAAAGGCTTCTTTTAAAAGATAAAATTTTATCTGCAACTTGCAGGAAGCCAAGAAAGCCAGGAGGTAGAGATTTAGAGAGAGAGGATTCCAGGCATGGGAAATTGCCAGTGAAAATGTCCACACTCTAGAAATGGAGTCTCCTTTATGAGAAGCAATAAGGAGGTCAGTGTCACTGAATTGCGGTCTACATCGGGGTGGGGAGGCAATAATGTGTAAAAAGACTGGAAAGGTAGGAAGGGACGAGGTTGTGAAGGGCTTTGAATCCCAAACAGAGGATTTGATATTTGATCCTAGAGGTGATAGGAAGCCTCTGGAGTTTACTAGGGAAGTGACGTGACACAAATCTGAGTGATCCGAACTGCCTTTATACAGAAGCAGAGTGAGTAGCTAACTATTTAGAGAAGTAGAAAGAACACAAGACTTGGTGACAAGATGTATAGGTTTGGTTAGATACAGTTTCAAAGGATATTGGCTCTGTCACTACTTGTGTAACTTTGACCAGATACCTTTTGGTGTTTCAGTTTACTCATCTCTAAAAGGAAGGGTCCATTAAATTGTCCATTTGATTCTTGTCTCTTAAAAGCAAGATTGTCTTTTGCCTTTCTTTGCATCCTGTCTCTGGTGGTTAGCACAGTTCTCAACATATAGTAGGTGTTTAATAAAATACTTATTGACTATTCTACATAC
Source organism: Vombatus ursinus (assembly GCF_900497805.2). Lineage (NCBI taxonomy): Eukaryota > Metazoa > Chordata > Mammalia > Diprotodontia > Vombatidae > Vombatus > Vombatus ursinus. The sequence continues at coordinate 46,180,581 of NW_020954596.1, read as the reverse complement.
ATCATTTAAGCCACTTTTAGCTTTGATATTCTATGTCTATGAATATATTTCTTGAGTGGTGCTAGAAAGATCCCTTTGCTCCAGGTTATCTTCTACTCCAATTTTACCATTTTGTATTAGTTCTTTGAATTAAGGAATCTTCTCCCCTATTACTAAGCAAACTGATCTGGAAAGTGAGAAAGAAAATCAGACAGAACCAACAAAATCAAATGTACTCCTGGTTCTCTGTACCTTATAATAAAATCCACTGTTTAGTCCAAGAGTTCTTAGCACTTTTTCATAACGCGGAGTACTTTGACAATCTAATGAATGTTATGAACCCATTTTTTTTTCAGAATAATGTTTTTAGATGTACAAAGTGGAATACATATGATTATAAAAGAAACCAATTACATTGAAATTCAGTTATCAAGATGCTTTTTAAAAGTTGATGGACCTCAGATTAAGAACCCCTATTTTAGTTAAGACTTATACAGTCAATCAATCAATAGACATTTATTAAGCACTTACTATGTGCTAGCATGCTTATTAAATACTATGTGCTCACCCTGGAGATATAAAGACACAAATGTAACAATCCCTGCCCTCAAGGAGCTTACCTTATAATGGGGAAGACAAGTTGAAAATATATAAAGATATATACACTGTATACACAATGAGTACAAGAGAGAGCACTAGCAGCTAGGGGGATCAGGAATGGTTCTATGTAGAAAGTGGTGCTTGAATTGAATCCTAAATGATGCTAGGGCTTCACAAAGGCAGAGGTGATGAAAGGATTGCCTTCTCAGCATGAGGGATATAATAGGCATCAAATGTATTGTGATATTATTCTTAAAAGCAAGAGCTATGTCCAGCAATGGAAGATCTTTCTAGTTAAAATGATGGAAAAAGCTGCTCACTTAGAGATGTCTGAGTTCCCACAGCCTTATGTGCTGGGAAGGTTACGATAATCATTAAAATATTTATTCAGGATGAGAAAGATAAGAAACAGATGTAAGTAACTAAAGTGGATCACCAAACTTTGCGGGGTACCATTCACAACAGTGAGGCCAAGAGGGTTATCTGCTAAAGATTTATGAGGAGTTAAGAAAAGGTTCCCTTAGGTTGGATTATATGAGCTTTTAGAGACAGACCCAGAAATGTAAGATGAGTGTAATGACAGCTTGTTATTGAAGAAGCTAGAAATACCAAGAATGTGTTACCAAGACCGAACGATTAAGCTTGTACGGTGTTACTGCCAAGTTTTAACTCCTTTGCGGAGAGATCTACCAGCTAATTTGTAGTAAATAACTCAGACTCCAGGACAGGACAAAAGGCTAGGCTTTCCTTCATTCCTCTTACTGCCACACCCTCACTGTGGCAGCAGAGTTTCAGTCAAGGTTTCCTTATTAAAATTTTGACTGAGGGGCAGCTAGGTGGCACAGTGGATAGAGCACCGGCCCTGAAGTCAGGAGGACCTGAGTTCAAATCTGGCCTCAGACCAAACACTTAACACTTACTAGCTGTGTGACCCTGGGCAAGTCACTTAACCCCAATTGCCAAAAAAAAAAAAAAACTTTGACTGGGTCATTTCCAGTGGTCCTGATGAATATCTGGCTGCTGGACCCAGATGGCTCTGGAAGAGAAAGTGAGGCTGGTGACTTTGCACAGCCCTCCCATGCTCAAATCTAAGCCAATTGCAAGTCATGTCATCTTCCTGATGTCCTCTTTGAGAGCTAAGGACAAATCACAACCTGTGAGTTGTGTGAGCTGCCTGAATGGGGAACCAGCTGGCCAGTTCCATTTGGGCAACTCAGCTTGTCCTCTCCTCTCCTCTCTTATTTTCTCCCATCCTCTCCTTTCTTATGGAAATATTTTCCAAATCTAAGTATTCCTTTGGATCTCTCATCCTGGAGAGCTAAGAGCTCACAAGAACTTTCTTTCCTAAAGAAACCCAAAGAACTTTTATCTTTACCTTTGCTGAATCCATAGACCATTTAGCTCCCCTTCTTTGCTCTTAAGATCCAAGACTCTCATCATGATATTATTATCAGGGTATAAATAAGGCCTTTTCATCACTCACACAATAATCAGAGAATTATAAAAGCCGTATGTTCTGCCCTTATTCAGTCTCACTTGGCTCCATTCCTTCTCCTGTTGTAGCTAACCCCTCCATACAACAATGGATTCCTTTAACATACCTAGATGATCATGCAAGGAGTATTATCATGTGTGATTTTAGTCACAAAAGTCCCATCATTCATAGAAGCAAGCATTATAATTGTGGCTGTGAAGAGAAAGGTATACTTTGTGGAGAGAAATTATTCTATTTCCCACACTTGATATGAATTTGGTTTAAAGCCACGGGACCATTTAGAAATACTAGGTTTTTTATTTTAAGTGATTATGGATTAGCATGCCCTAAAACATAACAAAGAATAAGCTATCTTTTCATTTAGGGAATGGAAACCCTGTGATAAAGAACTGGGCAAACATTTTTAGCTTATCCTCTCTGAGCCTCAAGTGTATTTCTTGCCTTCCTCTTTCTTTGCCTCCACCTGACTCCCATTTTATCATTTAGTTTTAATAATTCCCATTGAGGAAGCACAATTGCATTAACTTGTTAGCGTTAGAGTATATTATTCATGTCCCAAAACTAAGTGCCAAACTAAATCCATTCCATTTGACAAACACTTATTAAATACCTGCTTGCTTCTGCAAGACACAGCATACTTGCCTTGAAATATATTGGTAGAATCCACAAATGTTGGACTGAGGTTTTGGAATACCCCCAAGGTGAAGGAGAATAGAAGGAATTTTGGGAAAATGGAAAAAATCATTCTATTTTCATACCTAAAATTACTATTAATAATATTTTTGTTGTAAATATAATTTCATATTTCATTGTTTAGAGGGAAAAATGTTACTCATACCAACTTTTGTCATATAACCTTCTACTCACATCAAGTGGAACACAAAGTTCATTAAAATTCTATTTGGAATCTGCTGTCAACATCTGATTAAATTATGTAGTCTATTTTGCAGATAACAATATAAACTTATTTGGACATGGTATTTAAATAGAGTTTGGGGTTACAAATTTATTCTTTTTTAAATCATACAATTATTCTTTTTTTAAAAAAATTATTTTTGTTTCACTAAATATTTCCCAATTACATTAAAAATTTTTAAAAACAATCATTTTAAAAAATCTGCCTTCCAAATTCTCTACTTCCATCCAGCCCCACCCCCCTCTTTGAGAAGGCAAGCAATTTGTTATCAATTACACATGTGAATTCATGAAAAATAATTTCCATATTAGTCATGTTGTAAAGGAAAACACAATCAAAACAAAACAAGAAAAATAAAAAAGTATGCTTCAATTTGTATTAAAAGCTCATCAGCTCTCTCTCTAGAGGTGGATAGCATTTTTCATCGTGGATCCTTTGGAATTCTCTTGGATCATTATCTTGATCAGAATACCTAAGTCTTTCACAACTGATCATCCTTACAATGTTGCTGTTGCTGTGTGGAATATTCGTCTGGTTTTGTTCCCTTCACTTTGAATGAGTTCACATAAGTCTTCCTGGGTTTTCCTGAAAGTGTCCTGCTCATTATTTTTTTATAGCACAATCGTATTCCATCACAATCATATACCTCCAATTTGTTCAGTCATTCCCCAATTGATGAGCATCTCATCAATTTCTAATTCTTTGCCATCATAAAAAGAGTTGCTATAAGTATTTTTGTTCAAATAGGTCCTTTCCCCCTTTCTTTGATCTCTTTGACTGTAGACCCAGTAGTGATATTGCTGGGTCAAAGGATATGCACCAGTTTTATAGCCCTTTGAGGATAATTCCAAATTCTTCTCCAGAATGATTGTATTAGTTCACAACTCTACTAAGAGTGAATTAGTGTCCCAATTTTTCCACATCCCCTCCAGCATTTGTCATTTTCTTTTCCTGTCACATTAGTCAATCTGATATGTATGAGGTGGTATCTCAGAGTTGTTTTAATTTGCATTTCTCTAGTCAGTGATTTAGAGCATTTTTTCCTGTGATTAATGATAGCTTTGATTTCTTCTTCCAAAAACTGCCTGTGCATATCCTTTGACCATTTATCAACTGAGGAATGGCTCTTATTTGTTCAAATTTGCTCAATTCCCTATATAAGAAATTATTTTTGAGTACAGTGTCCTGATAGCTTTCAAAGTCAACTCTGCCTTGTGCCTTCCCCCTCCTCCAGTTTGTTAGTGTTTGTAATAGGAATGAGAAAGGAAACCAGATGATATGTTTCTTTTGTTAGACATGAATATCTTGCTAAAATTTAGAAGTAAAAAGGCTCAGTTGGTTTTGAGCAAAATTTCAGGTATCCATTGTACCTTGTTGTTGATTTAGATTTCTATCTCTCAAAGATTTATTTCCTAGTCTTTAATATCCTTTGAAATGATGAATAGTTGGTTCACCATTATTTACATCTTTTCAATGACTCTAATCTTAGACTTTAGGGACTCTGCTTAGGCATAACCAGAAAAAGAGGTAGAAATGACTCTGGGACCCATCTGCAGTGCTACACTAATGTCAATTTGAGGTCCAGTTGAAATCAAGTCAAAAGGTGTTTCAGCAGCCCCCCAGAACTTTTTCATCTTTGTACGAGAAGATGAAGAGCATCAAGAGTATCTTCCATATGGAAATCATGATTGCTCCTGGGAATGCTTCTTCATGTCTGCTGCCTCTCAAGAAAACTCCTTAATTGGCTGCCTCAGCTAAGATACGTATTTCCCAACATAAGTAATGGGCTTAGGTGATCATTCTGACCTTATAGTTCTTTGCTCTGTTATGCCACCTTGGTTATCTACTTCTGACAGTTATCCTGGGGTTCCTAAGGAAATTAGTTGGGGAGTCAGTTCATGTTGTACCAAAGTTAGGACAATATTTCTGCACATTTGATATTAACAAGAATTCCATTTTGACTTAAATTAGCTAATGTTTGTCTGACCTAGAATATTTGAGGGTTGGAGATCGTGACAAATAAACTGAGCCCCAATCACTTTTTTTTTTGGTAACCTATCTCTATCCATCAAAAATTTTGATTCCATGGGGAAGGGAATAATGAGGCCAAGAAAGGAGTTAACAATTGAATCCTATATCTAACAGAGAAAGGTTTTTTTTGTTGAAATAAAAGTTGAAGATCTCAAACTTCAAATATAAATCAGAAACTCTGCTGTTCTATAGAAGTGTTTAACCATAAGTCATAGCTGTAAGACCATTGTCCCTGTTTCTAAGAACGGATTTCTTGTTCTTGGACCCTTACTGCCTATTTTCAGGGTTTCAGTGTCCAATTTTGATCACATCCAAACCCTGGAAACCATTGCTTTATCCATTCCAACTTCTTTCTGAGTAATAAAAAGTTTTATTAAGGTTCTTCACTGATTTCAAAATCCAAAGGTAAAACACATTTCTCAAATTTTTATAGGGGAGCTATGGTATAGAGCAAAGAATAGTGGAAAAGAGCAAAGAAGAGTAGATACTTAGCTACATGTCCTTGGTGCCTTATAAGTGGAAATAACACTGGATTTTGGATAAGAGAACCTAGTTTGGGTTTCTGGATATATCACATGCTACATGTGTGACATTGGCTAAGTCACTCTTTGGGTCTCACTTTCTTTATCTATGAAATAATGGTGCAGGATTAAATGTCATTTTAATTCCCTTCTATGACTGAGTCTATTCATAGTCCCATCATCCTAAATGTATGATCTCACAGCGGAAAAAAAAATGGTATGAAGAGGAGCTGTAGCAAACATTGTAAGTATGTTAATACCTTGAAGTAATAATAACTGATTTCTCCATAGTACTGTAAGGTTTTAAAGCATTTAATATACACTGTTGTTTCATCTCACAATAACACTCTGAGGCAAGTTCTATAACTATAATTATACCCAACTTACATGAGAGATTTTAAATGTCCTCCAAGGGTGTCACAGCTAGTGCCAGTTATATGAGGCAAGGTTTGAATCTGCGTTTTCTTGCTTAGTGGTCCAGTACTCTTTCTATTATACCACTTAACTGATTCAAGAATACTACCTTAGGCAAGGAAGCTGCATGCAATAAAATATTACATATTGCTCCCTCAACAATAACTTTCCCAATCATACTTTATATCTCCAACCTCCATTTTTTCTTGTTGGGTTGGGCAATCCTGGTAAAATTTGACTTGACCCAATGTGTCTATTGTCTTACTCTGTAGAATGCAAACTTAGACCATTTTCATTTCTCTAAGACTTTGCTGATTTCTCTTCATCCACTGCTTCCTGCGGGGGATATTGGAATCTAATAGTATTGTCTGATGCTCAAACCAGTTAATCATTCCCCCCGCCATCTAATGGTGGAAAAAAAATGGCCAGGTCACTTGATATCTGCAAGCATATCTGATTTAGGGGCTCTGGATACAATGGTGCAACATAAGCAATTGAACAGATCTCTGAAAAAAAAATTGTCCTTTGAGAAGCATTTGTATCCTTATGGTAAATTGATAAGTAGTTTCATAATCAGGTAAAGTAAGTATCTCTGCTTACTGGCCTCATGATGAGTCTTCCAGGTCCTTTAATGAGGGGGAAGAAGAACTCCCAGAGTTCTTGAACCAATGCAGGTAATTCAGTCCAAACTCAGTCCAAAATGGCCTTCAATATATTCCATATGATGGACAGGCTACCAACTGAACCACCACTTTTCCCATTAAAAAACAACTGTTGGACAATGCAGAGGCATTCCTAGAGAAATGCAGGGACATTTGTGAATCATTAACATTTACAAACTCCCTTAAAGCTCTTTTGTTTTCTGTGATTAATGGATAGTGGCTCAATAATTATATCTGTTGCTTCTTTAATCCCCTTAGTTCAGAGCTTTAGTTGGTCAAGGCTTGATTACTTGGAACTCATAGAAGGAGTCTCAAAATACGCTTACCACATTCTCATGCATCTTAGGTTTCAATTCCTAGCCATTCAACATGAGCTCCTTCTCCCAATCTCTTCATCATCCTTAAACCCCTTGAAATCTTTCACTCTCTCTTCCGTTATCCTAGTTTCTGACAAAGAGGTGATGCTTCTCCATGGCAAGGCTAAGTCCTCAACATGTTCCTTTGGTCCCATCCTTTCTGATATTTTCCAGTAGATGGCAAGATTATATCTTTAATCATCAATCATCTCTCTCTCTCTGTGTCTCTCTCTGTCTCTCTGTCTGTCTCTGTCTCTCTGATCTCTCCTTATCTGTTGGTCCCTTCCCTGCTCCCTCAAATATGCTTAAAACTCATCATTGGAAAAAAAAAACAAATCTCTCCACTAAACTCTATGATCCCCTTGGGCTATTTCTCTCCACCACCCCCCCCTCAGTTTTAAGACAAACTGGAGAGTCAGGAAGCTTTAAAGAGAGCTTTAAGCTATGGAAGTGTCAGGAAAGTATTCGGTAGAAGCTTCAAAGATATTAGGCTTTATTTTGACAATTTTGAAAATCAGGATAAGCCAACAGGATTTCTTCTTAGCTATACATTTATTTTATTTAGCTTAAGTCTGAATTAATAGGTCTTGTGGTTTTGTGATCATGCCACATGGTTCTCAAGAATATGGTCATTTACATTATAAACATATGAAGATAGTCGACATCTATTTGAAAATATGGGTAGATTTTATAGTGGAGTGTACATTCCTTGAGGGCAGTGGCTGCTTTTATTTTTATCTTTGTATCTTCTTCGCCTAGCATAGTGTCATTTAATAAATTCCACTGGCTCCGTATCATCTCACATATCCAATATAAACTTCTCCGTTTGGCACATAACCCCATTTACAACCTAGCTCCAACCCACCTTTCTAACTTTATCACACACTACTCTCCTTCATGTGTTTCTTGCTTCAGCCAAACTGTCTGTCTTACTATTCCTCACCCACTATACTTCATTTCCCATTTCTGTGACTTTGTACTACATATCCCCCAAACCTGGAATGCATGTCTTCCTTTCTCTATTTCTCAGAATCTCTAGTCTCCTTCAAGACTTATCTCAAGAACTATCTTTTATATGAAACTTTTCTTGACACCCTAACTACTAGTTCCAAGCCTCAAATCATATTATATCTATTTTAAATATACCTATATGTACATATGTTGTCTTCCCCATAAGCTTCTGAGGACAGGGATTGTATCACTTTTGTATTTGTATACTTAACACCTAGCATAAAACCTGGCATGCAGTAGACACTTAACTAATGCTTGTTGATTTATTGATTGTTGGATTGAATTCTGCAAATATACTTTGCTGCTTGAAAGGAGTGTTCTGTGTTACCTTGCTAGCATTATTCATAGTGCAACAAAAATAATAATATTTTAATTTTGTGGGTTTCAGTAGGGAAGACCATAGGAAATACATAACTAAATATCAGTAGTGATTTTGCATCCCCACAGGAAGACAGTCTTTTTCTCCTTTAGAGATCCTTTCTCTTTAGTTGATAAAGGCTGGTCATGGATATTCCAATCCAATCAACACTCTGCCAAGCTTCAAATGTTATTAGCTTATTCAGAGCAAGAGAGATACATCCTCATTTACAATCTATGGGAGGAAAGGACTTCTGAATCTGATATAAAATCCATTACAATGTCAATAAACTGGCAAATCTTGGTGCATTCAGAATAAGGCATTTTTAAAATAAAGGAAAGTATATGTGATCTGTTATAGACCTAAACAATTCTTGAGTCTCCTATGGGCTGGGTGAAACAGTGAGCTGTTTTTCTGTAGTCCTAAGAAATTTGATCTTTCTTAGCAAGATACTAGCAACAGCCAATAAGCATCACAGGCTTGTTAGGGTACTTTATCATCTTTATAAAGTTATCGTAATGTAATAAAAGGCCTGGAAAGTATAAAGAATAGGAACATAAGAAGAAAAGTTCACAGGACTGATAAATAATCAAGGTATCATATTTCTCTTATATATTCCCTCCCCTCCCCCCACAATGTGGATAACTAGGTCTAAATCATACTGGAAGTCCCTACAATATTCCCAGGCTTAAACAATCAGGACAATGTCATGCACAAATCCTACCATTTGGAGAGCTTTACCATTGATAAAGAGTCATTCTTCTCTTTGGACCTTTGTTTAGAACATCCATTATTACACTGGAAAATATCTTTGGTTATCATATGATTCCTTGTGTTTTAAACTACATTTGTTGTGATTATTCAACATGTCATTGGCTAAGTTAATTCTCATGACTACAAGCTATCATGGACTCTAAAGTTACCATTAGTCTCAAATCACCTGATAAGTATAGTGAGTTTATCAAGTTTTTAATATCCCTGTTTCTCAGATTCTTTATTTATGAAATACGGAGACTAATGAATGTCCCGGTTGATTAATAGGTAAAGTAAAAAAAAATTGGGTGCCATTGAGAGGAAGAAGAAAACTGCAGGCAAGGAAATAAGAGAGATGTGATGTGAAATAAAATTGTGGAAGAATTGAAAACTATCAGAGACAAGCCATGGCAGCAACTGAATGTAGTCCAAGAGCCACAGAACACATAACAATTACAGCAAGTTTATTTCTGTTCTTGTCCAATCATAGTTGTAAAGCAGGAAACGGCAGAACAGGAGAAGAAGGAACTAGGAGTGGTAGATTTTTTTTTTAAAAAATGGGAAGGAAATTTCATTGGCAGAGAGGAATACTGGCATACTAGAAAGATAACTCTATTTTAAGCCAAAGGACCTGAGTTCAAACCCAGACTCTGCCATTTTCTGTAACATTTTGGAGATTTATTTTACTTTTCTAGGTCTAAGTTTCTTCATTAATTAAATGAAGTTTTATCTCAATCACCTCCTTGTAGTGTTACATCCCATAAAAAGAAAGAGTAAAAATAATTTTACAAGCAAATAAAGTCTAATTTTTTTTTTACTAGAACACAATGATTGACAGCTGAGGCTATGTAATATCCAAATAAACATCCCAAATTCCTGGTTGCTGCCAAAATGATTTGTGGCTGAGATGCATTTATTTACACAATTATAGCAAACTAGAACAAGCAAATTTAATTATCTTCCCAGGAGATATAGAATCAGAAGGACTTTTTGCTTTGTTATGTCACTGTTGTGATTGATAAGTTGTCCACAGTCCAAAATAAGGTTTCTGGGCAGACTTCTACAAGTGGAGCTATGAAGGAAATGAAATTGTCACAGCATAAAAATGTGAGGATTGCTAGTATTCATAATCAGGATAGACTGGCTTCTCTAGTAGTTCAGGCATTACACTCTGCAGTATAATATTAGGTATGTGCCACTCTTCAGGCTTCTGTCCCTAACATTTTTTGCTGAGGGTTTTAAAATGTGAAATAATTTAACATGTCTCATCAATTTCTAATGACAGTGAATTGTAGTTAAATTTTGAGTGGAATGTTTAAAGTTGAATTTTAGTACTTCCTAAAGGTAATGAAGTGAATGTCTTTGCTCCTACCCTCAGTGCCTAAAATAACACTAAGTTCATTTATAACCACTTGGTGGAGCTAATAGCTACTATACTGATTCGGTTCAAGAAGACTGATCTGGTGTCATGAATACAAACAACATCCTCTGTGACATCTCTACATCCTTCCTTCTGTGCATAAATGTTGAGGAGATACAAAATTCTCTATTTTTCATTGTGAGTAGACAACCTTCTAACCTTTCTCTCTGCCTCTCTCTGCAGAACAAATGATTTTCCATCTAGAGGGTAGAGATTATTATGGATTTATCCAATCAGAATTTGCTCTGGAGCTTTCAACTCTGAGAGATCTCATCTATTTCTTGAACTCACTATATATCATGAGCCACTAGTCTTGTTACTTTGGCATAACAGTTTGCCCTCCAAATCAACAGACTAAACATACTTAACCATGTCTGGTATTTTAATAAGCAATACACAATAATGTTAAAACAATCCATATTAAAATATCTATTAGGTACATCCTTTTCTAGACAGCCATTCCCACAACATAACCTTCTTTGGACCCAAAATTTCTAAGGAAGACACAGTTTGAATTTATTTAGTTCCCCATGACTACTCCTCCTGTGCAAGAGTATAGATAATACTCTCCAGCTCTCAAATGTTTTTAGATGCATGAACTCAGGAATTCTGCATTAACCCTGGGCCTGAGACCTTTCCCAGCATGGCATACAGATTTAGAGTTCTAGGAGGTCTGAATGTCCTTAAGGCTTGTACTTCTTAGTTCAGTTTCCTGTCACTAGAATGGACCTTTAGATGCTTTTCTTGGTGGTTAGCTCATTGTGGAACAGGTTGAGAAGACAGCTACAGTCTTTAGAAGGAGTTGGACACTATCCCACCCTTAAATCTTGAACCTTTAGACATCCTATCTCTAGGACTTCTCTTTTGAAGCCATGTTGTTACGGTTCTTATAGCCCTTTCCCATCTCACTTCCACTTCTTTCTGTAGCCATTTTTCTTTTCATTTCCCCTCCCACTACTCCTTTAAAGCCTCAGAGCTTTTTTTTTTATTTTTATTTTTTTGTTTTTTAATCATTTTAATCATTGGGGTTAAGTGATTTGCCCAGGGTCACACAGCTAGGAAGTGTCAAGTGTTTGGTCTGAGGCCAGATTTGAACTCAGGTCCTGCTGACTTTAGGGCTGGTGCTCTATCCACTACGCCACCTACTTGCCCCAACCTCAGAGCTTTTTAGTGGAGTGGAGGTGGGGTGAAAAAAGGAGCAAGTGGAGACCTGTTGTTACCTCACATAGAGTAAGTACTTGTTTAAACTTTATTGTATTGGAACCACACCATTGCAAATAAAGACATTTATTTCATAGGGCACTGTTTGAGCTGTTTCATACCTTCCAGAAAATTGTTCCCCTTTGTTTGGAGTCTGTGCTTATAATGAATTATAAAAATGTACTTTTCTAATAAAAAATAATTTAAAAATATTAAAACCATGCCAAGCAACTAATAATTCCATTTTTTTATATTGGAAATACCACATTATATGCTCTTTATACTTTTATTGTGGCAGGAAAATTCAGTTAAGTGATTATTTACTGTCTGTAGAATGTCCATGACTGAGGCATGGGGCTTTCTAATATATAACCTCCTTAAATGGATATTGTCTCATTAAAGACCTAGATATTTTCTTCACTTTGTTTTTCCTTTGAACTGCTTTCAGAAATCATTATCTTTGGTGAAACTGAGGAAAACTATCATACTAAATTTACTTTTTCATTTTCCTGGTCAACATAGTGGCATAAACTTACAGCTGAAAGGGACTTTATTAATTATCTAATTCAGTGTCCTCATTTTGCAGATGAGAAAAGTGATGCACATTCTTTTAGCTTAGAAATTCACTTTTAGTAGAATACAGTGTCTTTTTATTCAATGCTTATTTGGTAACTGAATCTTGAGTTATTATATTAGAATGAGTCTCCTGGTCTGTTTGCAGTGTTATATAGGTCTTTTTTCACCCTCTAGGGAAAGGGTGCTTAGTATCTACTACTTCCACCAACTGGGCCAGACCTCATAGTCCAAAGGAGAAAATGGGAAACATCATTATAGGGTGAATTGAGGCCCTGCCTTTTATATCTGGCCCAGTTCTTTGAAGAATGAAAATTCAGGATTGTTATTTGATTTGCCTTTATTCCATCAATCTAAATTGATCACAATTTGCTGGTTTTCCTACTTAATGTCCTCTTCTATCTTATTCATTGCCAGAGTTTCCCTAGGCAAAAATGTGATGCTGATGAAGTGTTTTCAGAATTTCTATTTTGTGTTCTCTTCTCAGTAGTCAGGGCATCAGAGACCAAAATGCCACCTGGCTAGCAATGTGTAGCCTAGCCTGAGAAGTCCCCATACTTCAAAAATTTTCTCTGATATAAGTTCATCTGGCCTGTGGCCCATTCTCTCAGGACCCTGCTAGGTGTTTGAAATGAAATTGATGAGTTAATTTGCAAGAGGATATTAGTAAGTAATAAATGCTCAGTGTGGGTATAATGTTTCCCTGGAATATCCTTGAAGAAAATAAGATGAAGCAATTTCCTGCAGTGGTACTTATGTATGCCCAATGGAAAATTGTTTGAAGCCCATAACTATATTAGTTCCTCTAAATGATCTATCACTTAAACTACTAAACAAAAAGTTAGCTTACAGTAATTTTTAGTTAACCTCAATCATCTGTATTCCATATTAGCCTTGAAGGAGGAGGATAAATATTACTAACTATATGTTCTTTAGGATATTTAATTCATTACTCTTCCCTAAGCCTCAGTTTTCTTCTCTGTAAAACGGGGATAAAAATATTAGAAACATATTTTCCTGAATTGTCCAGAATTAGTAGCTTATCCACTTGTGTTACAAAGTTATTAAGCATATTGTCATTTAGCAAAGTGCCTGGCACATAGTAGGCACTAGTATATATTAGTTGGCTGACTGAATTAAAGAACCATAGAAGATGGTGGAGTAGAATAAGCACTCAGTCAAGCTCTCAAACATTCCCCTCCAAACAACTTTAAAATAACACTTCAAATCGAGTTATGGAATGGCAGAGCCAATAAAAGATCAGAGCAAGTTATTCTTCCAGTCCACAACAGTGTAGGAGGTCAGAAAGAGAGATCTGTGATGCAGGGGTAGAGACTGGACCAGAGCCCACATGGATGAAACACCAGTGGTGGGACTAGATGGTACAATAGCAATAACGGCAGCTTTGAGAGCTTTTAAGCCAGAAATAGTAAGGCCAGAAAGAGAAAATAGGGGACCCCTATATTAGCACTACACAGGACCACATAGTGTTTTGCAGCTCCATCATTTCCTATACCCACTTCTGGGTCATAATTCAAGGTAGAGAATATCACTTCTGGCCCCAAAGGAGCAGGGGCCCTGAGGAGTAGTATTGATTGCAATCCCAAAGGATAAGAGGCCTTTTTTTGGGTAAGGACCAGAGCACAGACCAAGAGAGCAGTAACTATACCTCTTTCCAGATCATACCACTTTGGAAGCACTGAAAACTTTCAAACCTCTAGAACTAGTTCTGAAAACAGCAGGGTGAAAAAGTCTGAAGGTTGAGACAGTGCCCCTATTTCCCTCCCCCAACTCCACCCTATGCTGGGAATGAAGCTCAACTTTAACGTAAAGTTTAAAATCAAGATATAGGGTGGGAAAATGAGCAAACAATAAAATGAAAAATCTGAACATAAAAAGCTAATATAGTGACATGGAAGATCAAGACACAAACTCAGAGGAAGACAATGAAGTCAAAACAGCTACAAGCAAAGCCTCAAAGAACAAATATGAATTGGACACAGGACCAACAAAAATTCCTGAAAGAGCTAAAAAGGATTTTCAGAATCACATAAGAGAGGTAGAGGAAACAATATGTGAAGAAATGAGAGCAAGAGAAGAAAATTATGAAAATGCAACTAACAGCTTGGTAAAAGAAGCTCAAAAAATTACTGAAGAAAATTTTTTAAGAACAGAAGCAGCTAAGTGGAAAAAGAAATACAAAAATTCACCAAAGAAAATAATCCCTTAAAAATTAGAATTAGACTAGTAGAAGCTAATAACTTTGTGAAACATCAATAAATAATAAAATGAAGTCAAAAGAATGAAAAAAAATGGAAGAAAATGTGAAATATCTCATCAGGAAAGACCTGAAAAATAGATTGAGGGAAGTGATTTGAAAATTATTTGACTACCTGAAAGGTATGCTCAGTGAAACAGCACATAGACACAAATATGGTTTTGATACCTAAACTAGAGTGAGCAAAAACAGAACAAAAACTACATACCAATTTCTTTAATGAATTATCAGTGCAAAAATTTTAAATAAAATACTAGCAAAGAGGTTACAGCAATATATCACAAAGATCATACACTGTGGCCAGGTAGGATCTCTGTCAGGAATGCAAGACTGGTTTAATATTAGGAAAACTGTAAGCAAAATTAACCATATCCATAACAAAAATGACAAAAATCATATGATTTTTTTGATAGATGCAGAAAAAGCCTTTGACAAAATACAATACCTATTCCTATTAAAAACACTGGAAAGCATAGGAATTGATGGAACCTTTCTTAAAATGTTAAGTAGTGTCTATCTAAAACCAAGAACATGCATTATCTGTAATGGGAATAAACTTACAGCTTTCCCCAAAAGATCAGGTGTATAGCAAAGATAAACATTATCATCACTATTATTCAGTATTGTACTAGAAATGCTAGCTATAGCAATACGACAAGAAAAAGAAATTAAAGGAATAAAAGTCGGCAATGAGGAAACAAAACTATCATTCTTTGTAGAAGATATGATGGTATAGTTAGAGAGTCCTAGAAAATTAACTAAAAAACTAGGTGAAATAATTAACAACTTCAGCAAGGTTGCAGGATATAAAATATACTCACATAAATCATCAGCATTTCTATATACTACCAACAAAATCCAATAGCAAGAGATAGAAAGAGAAATTCCATTTAAAATAACTGCAGACAGTACTTTACTTCATTAACAATGACCTTTCTAGATTTTTTTTACTCTTTGTTCTTCCTCCTTTTCCTCCTTCATCCTTTCCTCCTTCCTCTTCCTTCTCTTCTTTCTTGCCAATTCTCCATTTCTAGCATCTGCTTTGATATCTTCTTTTCCCATTAGAATGTAAACTGCTTGAAGGTGGGAACTATCTATTTTTATCATTCTTTTTTAAATTTTTTTAAAAAAAAAATATTTTTAACATGTGTTTTTAAAACTTAGGGTTACAAATTTTCTCCCTTCCTCCCTTCCCACCCACCCTCATTGAAAAGGCAAGCATCTCGATATAGGTTATAGATTTGTAGTCATGCAAAACACTTCCGTGGTAGTCTTGTTGTGAAAAATGAAGTATATTTCCTTTCATCCTATCCTACCCCACATTTTTTCTATTCTCTCTTTTGACTCTGTTTCTCCTCAGAAGTGTTTGCATCTAATTATCCCCTCCCCCATCTGCCCTCCCCTCTATCAACTCCCTGTTCTCTTGTCCCCTTCCCCTCTTATTTTCCTGAAGGTAAGATAGATTTCCATGCCCCATTGTGTATGTTGTTTCCTCCTTAAGCCAAATCCTATGAGAATAAGATTCACTCATTCCCTCTCACCTTCCCCCATTTCCCCTCCACTGTAAAAGCCTTTTCTTGTTTGTTTCACATGAGATAATTTATCCCATTCTACTTCTCCCTTTCTCCTTTTCCCAGTATAATCTTCTCTCACCCCTTAATTTTATTTTCCAGATATCACCCCTCCATCTTCAACTCACCCCGTGTCCTCTATCTATCTTATCTATACACACACACACACACACACACACACACACACACACACACATACATACATACATACATATAATTTTTTCCCCTCCCACTACCCTAATACTGACAAAGGAGGACTCATGAGTTACAAGTATCATTTTTCCTTGCAGGAATGTAAACAGTTCAATCTTAATAAGTCTGTTATGATTTCTCTTTCCTGTTTACCTCTTCCATGTTTCACTCGAGTCTTGTATTTGAAAGTCAAATTTTCTATTCAGCTCTGGTCTTTTCCACAGGAATGCTTGAAAGCCCCCTATTTCATTGAATGACCATTTTTTACCCTGAAGGAGTATACTCAGTTTTGCTGAGTAGGTGATTCTTGGTTGTAATTCTATCTCCTTTGCCCTCTGGAATATCATACTCCATGCCCTCTGGACCCTTAATGTGGAAGCTGCTAAATCTTGTGTTATCCTGATTGTGCTTCCACAGTATTTGAATTGTTTCTTTCTGGCTGCCTGCAATATTTTCTCCTTGACCTGGCAATTCTGAAATTTGGCTACAACATTTATAAGAGTTTTCCTTTGGGGATCTCTTTCAGGAGGTGATCGGTGTATCCTTTCAATTTCTATTTTGCCCTGTGGTTCTAAAATATCAGGGCAGTTTTCCTTGATAATTTCTTGAAAGATGATGTCTAGGCTCTTTTTTTTGATGATGGCTTTCAGATAGTCCAATAATTTTTAAGTTCTCTCTCCTGGATCTATTTTCCAGGTCAGTTGTTTCTCCAGTGAGATATTTCACATTCTCTTCTATTTTTTCATTCCTTTGGATTAGTGTTACAGTGCCTTGATTTCTCAAATTGTCACTAGCTTCCAATTGCTCCATTCTAATTTTTAAGGAAGTATTTTCTTTGGTAAGCTTTTGAACTTCCTTTTCCATTTGGCCAATTTTGATTTTTAGGGCATTCTTCTCATTGGCTTTTTGGACCTCTTTTCTGCCATTTGGGTTAGGCTATTTTTTAAGGTGTTATTTTCTTCAGTATTTTTTTGGGTCTCCTTTATCATCACTCTCAATTTTTCCTCTACTTCTCTTACTTGCTTCTCAAAATCCTTTTTGAGCTCTTCCATGGCCTGGGACCAATTCATATTTTTCTTGGAGGCTTTGAATGTAGGAGCTTTGGCTTCATTGTCTTCTTCTGGTTGTGTGTTTTGATCTTCTTCTTCACCAAAGTAAGATAATACAGTCTGACTCTTTTTGTGCTGCTTGCTCGTGATCCTGGCCAATTACTTGAGTTATGGACTCTTTGTTAAGGTAGGGGTCTGTTTCCAGTGTGGAGAATGTACTGTCCCAAGCTTCAGGGGTTTTGTGCAGCTGTCTTCAGAGATCCTTCTAGGGACCTGTAAATTTTCAGTTCTTCCAAGGTGCTATGATCAAGACTGAGGTGTTTACTCCTTTCCTGGCCTGTGTTCTGGTCTATGAGTGACCACAAGCATTCTTTTCTGTCTTGGAACTGTGAGGAGGATTTCCTTTCCACAGCCACTACAAGCTCCACCACACCAGTGCTCCTCCTCGCCCCAGGACTGCCACCCAGAACTGTGACCCTGATCCAAGCACGGGCAAAGCAAGAGAATCCTGCACCAGCAGAGAGATCCTTGCAATCCCCCTCTGATTAGCCACTGGATTTCCCCTCAGTCTCTGGTCTGGAAGCTCAGGTGGCAGCTTCCACCCCAGGGCCAACCTGGGGGAATGTGACTGGGACCCCATGCTTCTCTCTCACCACAGAAACAGACTTTTCCCACTGACCTTCTAAGTTGTCTTTGGAGTTCATGGGTTGAGAAGTCTGAACTGCCACAGCTGCCTGTGATTCAGTCTTCTGAGGCCTGCTCCAGGCTCGTTGCAGCCTGTGTGCCCATGCCAAACTGCGTTCCTCTCCCAGCCTGGCATGATATACCTTTCTGATCAACCATCCAGGTTATCTTGGACTGGAAATTTGCTTCACTCTGTCTTTTTGTGGATTCTGCTGCTTTAGAATTTGTTTAGAGTCATTTTTATAGGTATTTGGAGGTGTTTGGGGGAGAGCTCAAGCAAGTCACTGCTTTTACTCTGTCATCTTGGCTCTGCCCCCTGGAACTGTCTTTCCTGCTTGTTTTTGTATCTATCACAGAGCTTACTAAATGCACCCCCTTCCAGCTCCTCTCTATCTCTGTAACTACCTAGCTATATCTTGAAGAAAATAGGATATATTTATATGTATAATATACTTGTCATGTATACCTATACATAAAATTTTAGACAGTATCAGGAATATTTGTTTGCAATGTTGTTTCAGAGAATCAGGAAAAAAAGCTAACAAATATTGTATATACATCTTTGTCTCATATAAGAAAAGATGAGACATTAAGAACCTGGCTTAGGGAATAATTATGTATTAATAGTATGTTACTAAAATCAGCAAAAGTATTAGACTCCTTATTAATAAATTAATGGGAGACCCAGCCTCTGACAGCTATTAACATTTTGACCAACTTGGTTCCTGGGGCAAAAGAAAAATTAAATTTGCTTTGATCAATTAAAATGACTAATGCAAAAGTCATCCTTTAGGCTTGAAAATGAATGCAGAATTTAAGTAATTAATGTCTTAAGATGGCCTGTTTCTAAAAAACCTTAATGGCTTGGAGTTCTTCAAAAATTGAGTTGTCTGAATTGTGAATTAATGAAAAGCATCTATAGTAGGACTACATTACACACAAACTGAATTTAACAGTAATGATGGAACTGTGGCTTATTTTAGATTCCAATTTCAAGACTTTCTATCTTTACATTGGATAGCATAGAATCTAATTTGCTGAGAGAGCTCAACAGAAATTATGTAGTAGGACTCACTGTGTGTACTCTTCATATTTGCTAGTCTTTTCCCCAAAATGTCAAACTCTAGGAATGTTCAAAGAATTAAAAAAAAAAACAATTCAGATTTAATTATGACCCACGGGAACTTTGAATAAATCAATTCCCAAGCAATTAACTCTATCACAAATGAAAAGTATTGATGGAATTACTTGAAGGCCATTTCTAGAATTAGACTGTGGTAATTAATTTCATGGTCCCTGTGTTAATAAGTTGTCATACATTGTTTGGAAGACATTGATTGGAGCCTAAATCAGCTATGTAAATTAATTCAATCCAAATGGCCCAGGGCTGGAAAGAAATCAGGCTATCCTAAAAATAAAAAAAAAATGAAACAAATAAAAGGTACAGCTTATATTACTACTATTTTCCTTTGGGTTACAATTGTTTGCTGCTTCTAAATGCTTTATCATAGTCAGAGAGTAGGTGAACTGAGTGGGGAAACTTTTTTTTTTTAATATTGGGAGTCTGATAAGGTAATCTGTTAATCAGGTAGGCCTACTTTTAATCAAACATTGCATCATACTCAATTTAATCACAAGAGTAAATACAATATTAAGTAAGCAATTTAGTTGAAAATAAGCCTTAGATAAGTGAAGTGACTAGTCAAAATCACCTAACTAATAAATTACAGATCTACAATTTGCATTCAGGTGTCCTGAATCTAATTTCAATGCTTTTTTCTGTATACGCTATAGCTGTTGAAGCTTTCCATGAAAAACAAGGCTTTGCTTAAAAAAAGTGTAAAATAGATAACAAATAAGCTTGTATTTGACAAGTGTAAGGACTTAAGATTTAGAGATAAGAATTCATTATTTAGTAAAAATTTTTGGGAAAACTGGAAAGCAATATAGCAGAAATTGGGCATAGACCAATATCTTACATCATTTACCAAGATAAGGTAAAAATGGATACATGACCTAGATATAAAGAGAAATTTTACAAGAAAATTAGAAGAACATGGAACATAATACTTATCAGACTTATGGATAGGCAAAGAATTTGTGAATAAACAAAAGATGAAAAGCAAAGTTATATATAAGATAGATAATTTTGATTACATAAAATTAAAAAGATTTTGTACAAATAAAACAACTGTAGCCAAGATCAGAAGAAAAGCAAAAAATTAGGGGAAAATTTTATAGACCATTTATCAGATAAAGATTTCATATAAAAATACATAAAGAACTTGGTCAAATTTATAAGAATATAAGTCATTCCCCAGTTGATAAAGGATAAAGGATATGAACTGGCAGTTTTCTCATAAAGAAATCAAAATAATTTATAGTAATATGAAAAAATGCTCTAAATCATTATTGATTAGAGAACTGCAAATTAAAAACAACCTTGAGGTTTACACCTACCAGACTGGCTAAAATGATTGAAGGGGAAAGTGACAAATGTTGGAAAAGATGTGGAAAAACTGAGATACTAATTCATTGTTGGTGGAAATGTGAACCAATCCAACCATTTTGGAGAGCAATCTGGGATAATGTCCAAAGAGTTATTAAACTACCTATACCCTTTGATCCAGTGATACCACTTCTAGGACTAATTCCAAAGATGTTTAGGGGAAAAAGAAAAGACCTTATATGTTCTAAAATGCTTATAGCAGCTCTTTTTGTGGTGACAAAGATCTGGAAATTGTAGGGACCACTTCCAGTTGGGGAACGGCTGAACAAATTGTGGTGTATGAAATACTACTGTGCATAAGAAATGATGAACTCAATGATCTTAGAAAAACATGGAAAGAATTGTATGAAATAATGAAGAGTGAAATGAACAGAACCAAAAGAACATTGTATAGAGTTAACAGCAATATTGTTTTAAGAACAACTTTGAGTGAATAAGTTATTTTGACTATTATAAATACCTAAAGGAACTATAAAGGACATATGAAGAAAGAAGCTATCTGCATCCAGAGAAAGAACTGATAAATGTATACATACATATATACATACACACATACATACCTATTTTTGTCTATTGGTAGCCATCACTGGGGTGGGAGAAGGGGAGGGTAGGAAAAAAGAAAGAAGAAGAGAAGAATTTTGCATGATAATTTTGTTGTGTATTTGAAAGGAATAGCAAGTTGTGTTTATTAGATTTGTAGTTTCATGTACAATCATCTCTTTTATTGTACTGTGTTATGGAGATGCTTGTTTTATTACATAAATATGTATAGATGTAAAAATAAAGGGAAAAATGTTAAGTAAAAAGTGGGAATATTGATATAATTCATTTTTTAATTTGTGATAAAGTGAGAAATGATTATCAAATAAAGCTTCCTTTCCATTAGAAATGGATCCTGAAGGTGGGTGTTCAAGGAACCCAATAGAAGAGTCTGTGAGGGATAAGTAAGGGTAAAGTCTCCAGCATGATACTAGATTAAAAAACCTATAATTTCATTTCAATAGATTTGAGATATAGATCAAGACTGTATCTGATGTTCTGAATTGTTTTCAACTCTTATCTAACCCTTAAGGGAGAAATTACCAATTTACTGACAGTTTCCCATGTCAAGTCACTTAATGTTTCTTTGCTACTTATTTTTAATTAGAACATTTCTATTTTATTTTTGGTGGGTAGCATCTTGAATAGAAAACTGATGCACTGCCTACCTAATGTACTTTGTCCACAGATATTCAGAGTGACTCTATGTCTACATCTCTCTACTCCCTAGTGACTTGGGAAAACAGAAATCATCGTAATTATACATTCTATTCACCACTTGGCTAATTTTCACAGTTTGATATGCTGTCAGCTTCAAGATGTTCCTGAATTTAGGAGATGAGATTGACCATAACCAGGCACTGGAGGGATCTTTTTCCTGTGGTCCCTGGAAACAAGATTACTGAGGCATGCCATGTGCCATTCCTTTCATTTCTAAAAGGAGACAAGCAGGAGGTATGAAGTACATTGCCTGCTGTGCCTCCTTAAGATATATAATCTCTTGGGGAAGCCATTGTGCTGTGGACTAATGAGTTTGAGAAGCCTAATTTGACATTGACATTTTTATGCATCATTTACTTGTTTCATGTTTAATTGCATTACAACAAAACTGACATCTGTGACAATGAAGATATAAAGGATAGTTTGTAAACTTAGGAAAGCAAAATGAAGTCACAGAGCTGACTTCTCCATAGGATAAAAAGACCATGAAACAGACTGACCTTCTCTGTTACAGTACAACCAGAGAAAGGAGAGTGAATACAAAAGCCAATGAATGGATAAATGAAGAGATCCCACAATAAAGCTTACTTGGAAATGTGGGCCATTCATTTAATTAGTCTTTGGGAAGAGCATAGGGTGTTTTATTTAGCTCAACTTTTCACATCACCAGAGTTTTCTCTTTTACCCCCTAAGTATTTTTTTAAATGAAAGTCTTCCTAAAATGGGTTATAAACTTATTTGTCTTAGTCAATATCTTATTTTCCTTGGTCTTGAGTTGTGTACAGTGTTCCAAAGTTCCACAACTATTTAGGAACGCACGAAATCTATGAATAGGTAAATGGAGGTACATTTTCCCCATGGAGAGGTATATTCTGTGGTTTCATTCTTTTCTTTTGAACTTAAAAATATCCTTTATACCTTTAATGTCATGAATTTTGTTTTTGTTGTCAAGTAACATATTTTCACCTTTTCTTGGAAATAATGGACAGGAATCACATCTGATAAGCAAAGATTTTGTTTGTGTGCTCAAGTAACCTATTTTCTCCTTTTCTTGGAAATAGTGGACAAGAGAGAATTCCAGGAGCCAAGATGGCAGTGTAGGAAATAAGTCACTCTCACCCTTCCCTATTGACCTATGAAAGCACAGAAAATATCACCCCAGGAAAAACTCTAGAAAGTTGAGCCAGCAGAAAGACAGGGTGCAGAAGTCTTGTAGCCCAGGAAGCTTGGGGGATTAATGGGAAAGGCCCCTCTTGCTCTGGGGAAGGGGGAGCAGTATGGGACAGGAGGTGTCCCAGCAATGCAGTGGCAAGCCCCACCTCAGCAAACTAGGGGGAGATTCTGAGCCCCAGGGTCATGGAGCAGTCAAGTGTCAACACCAGGACCACCCTTCCTCCAGTGCCTCAGCACAGGCAGGGGAATTGGTAGAAACCAGTTCAGAAAACCACCATGTGTGCTGTTGTTTTGCAGCAGCAAAATCTCCTTGTGCTATAGCACAACTCCAGGAGGCACAGCTTTAGGCTGGCAGACATCCTCCAACAGCCAAATATTCAAGTGCTTTAAAGAAGCCTGGGTGAGCAGGCATTGTCTAGGGGCCATACTTCCCACCCCCACTGAGAACTTCAGTGTTGCTGTCCCTAGATCAGCACAAGGTAAGCTGCCAGACCCCTATAGCCTCTAGCTGCCAGCACCTGAGACCTCAGCAGACAAAGCCAGTGATCAGGTCCCAGGCTCCCAGCACAAGAAGCTTGGGTCAGTGCCTCCTGTGTCTCAGCAAGAGACCTCAATTTTAAAAGTCAGGAAATAGTCAAATACCATGAGCAAAAAATAGAAATTAACCATGACCATAGATTCTTATTATGGGGATAGGGAAGATCAAAACACAAATTCAGAAGAGGATAATATTGTCAATATGCCCACATCTGAAACCTCAAAGGGGAATATGAACCAGTGTCAAGCCCAAAAAGCCTTCTTGGAAGAGCCCAAGAAGGATTTAAAAAATCAAATAAGAGAGGTAGAAGAAAGATTGGGAAAAAAATGAGAGGTGTGCAAGAGAAAGTCAATAGCTTGGAAAAGGAAGGACAAAAATTGACTGTAGAAAACAAGTTCTTAAAAAATACAATTGGCCAAATGGAAAAAAAGTGCACTGAAGAAAACAAGTCCTTAAAAAATAAAATTGGCTAAATGGAAAAGGAGGCACAAAAACTCATTGAAGAGAAGAACTCCTTGAAAAGTAAAATGGGCCAAATGGAAAAGGAGGTACAAAATCTAATAGAAGAAAACAATTTGTAAAAATTAGAATTGGGCAAATGGAAGCAAATGACTATGAGAGAGCAAGAATCAGTCAAACAAACAAAAGTGAAAAAAAAATATAAGAAAGCATAAAATACCTCATTGGTAAAACAACTGACCTGGAAAATAGATCCAACACAATTTAAAAATTATTGGTCTACCTGAAAACCATGATGAAAAAAGAGCCTGGACAGCATCTTTCAGGAAATCATCAAGGAAAACTGCCCTGAGGTCCTAGAACTGGAAGATAAAATAGTCATTGAAAGAATCCACAGATCACCGCCTGAAAGAGACCTCAAATTAAAAACACCAAAGAATATTATAGCCAAATTCCAAAATTACCAGGTCAAAGAGAAAATACTGCAAGCAGCCAGAAAGAATCAATTTAAATATCATGGAACCACAGTCAGGATTACATAGGACCTTGCAGCTTCTACATTAAAAGATTGGGGGTGTAGAATATGATATTCCATAAGGCAAAGGAGCTTAGACTACAACCAAGGATCAACTACCCATTAAAATTTAGCATAATATTTCAGGAGAGGAGATGGACATTCAACAAAATAGGAGACTTCCAAACCTTCCTGATGAAAAGACTAGAGTTCAACAGAAAAATTTGATTTTCCAATACAAGGCTTAAGAGGGGCATAAAAAGGTAAACAGGAAAGAAAACAACAACAACAACAACATGTTATTAATAAGAGCAAACTATTTACATCCCTACAAGGGAAGATGACACTTGTAGCTCTTGAGAACTGTATCGTTATTATGACATTTAAGAGGAGTATACATAGATAGAGGACATGGGTATATAAGTTGACTTCGATGTGATGATAAAAAGTATAAGTGGTGGAAAGGGATTGTTCTGGGAGAAGAGGGAAGGAGGAGGCAGACAAGGGTAAATTACATCATGTGAAAAGGCACAAAAACCTATTATGATAGAGGGAAAGAAGGGAGGGGATGAGTATTGTTTGAACCTTACTCTCATCAGATTTGGAGGGAATAAGGTAATCAGGTATAAAAATCTAACATGCCCTAAAGGAAGCAGGAGGGAAAGGGGGAAAGAAAAGGGAGGGGTGGATAAAAAGGAGGGAAGAAGTGGTAAGGATAAAGGGGAAGAAAAGGGAGGGGACTGATAGAAAGGAGGGCAGACTGAGGGAAGCAGTGGCCAAAAGCAAAACTCTACTGAGGAGGGAAAGGGAGAAAGGAGAAAGAAAAGCATAAACGAGGAGGGGGGTAGGATGGAGAGAAAGACATAGAGAGTAATCATCACTGTGAATGTGAATGGGATGAATTCTCCCATAAAATGGAAGTGGATAGCAGAGTGGATTAAGAATGAGAATCCTACAATATGTTGTTTACAACACATTTGAAGCAGAGAGATATAGAATAAAGATAAAAAACTGGAAGCAGAATATATTATGCTTCAACTGAAGTAAAAAAAAAAAGCAGGGGTAGTAATCCTCATCTCAGACAAAACAAAAGCAAAAATAAATCTAATTAAAAGAGGTAAGGAAGGAAACTACATCCTGCTTAAAGGTATCATAGACAATGAAGTAATGGCATTACTAAACATATATGCACCAAGTGGTATAGCATCCAGATTCTTAGAGGAGAAGCTAAGAGTATTACAGGAAGAAATAGACAGCAAAACTATACTAGTAGGGCACCTCAATCTCCACCTCTCAGAGTTAGAAAAATCTGACCACAAAAGAAACAAGAAATGAGCTAAGGAGATGAATAGAATTTTAGAAAAGTTAGATATGGTTGACCTGTGGAGAAAATTGAATGGGGATAGAAAGGAATATACCTTTTTCTTGGTGGTACATGGCACCTACACAAAACCTGACTGCATATTAGGGCCTAAAAACCTTATAATCCAATGAAGAAAGGCAGCAATATTAAATGCATCATTTTCAGATCATGATGCAATAAAAATTACATGTAATAAGCCATGGAAAGATAAACTAAAAATTAATTGGAAGCTAAATAATCTAATCCTTAAGAATGAGTGGGTTAAGATAGATAGATAGAGGGCACAGGGTGAGTTGAAGATGAAGGGGTCATATCTAGAGAATAAAATTAAGGGGTGAGAGAGGAATATACTAGGAGAAGGAGAAATAGAGAAGTAGAATGGGGTAAATTATCTCACAAAAGAAAAAGAAAAGGCTCTTACAGTGGAGGAGAAATGGGGGAAAGTGAGAGGGAATGAGTGAATCTTATTCTCATAGGATTTGACTTAAGGAGGGAATAACATACACAATCAATTGGGTATGGAAATCTGTCTTATCCTGCAGGAAAATAGGGGAGGAAGGGGACAAGAGAGTAGGGGGATGATAGAGAGGAGGGCAGGTTGGGAAATGGGGTAATCAGAAGCAAATACTTCTAGGGAGGGACAGGGTCAAAAGAAAGGTAGGATAGAATTAAGGGAAATATAGTTAATTTTTCACAGAATGTCTACTATGGAAGTGTTTTGCATAACTGCACACATATAACCTATATTTAGTTGCTTGCCTTTTCAATGAGGGTGGGTGGGGAGGGAGGAAGGGAGAAAATTTGGAACCTAAAGTTTTAAAAACTCATGTTTAAAAAAATGTTTTCACATGCAACTGGGAAATAAGAAATAAAGGAAATGGGGTACAGAAATCTGTCCTGCCCTACAGGAAAATGGAAGTGGAAGGGGATAAGAGAAGGGGGGGGAGAGATAGAAGGGAAGGCAGACTAGGGTATTCAGAATGCATGCCATCTTGGGGTGGGGGGAGGGGTGAGATGGGGTGAAAGTTTGGAACTCAAAATCTTGTGGAAACAAATGTTGGAAATTAAAAATAAATAAATTTATTAAAAAAATAAATAACAAACAAAAGAATGAGTGGGTCAAACAACAAATCATAGAAACAATCAATAATTTCCTCCAAGAGAATGACAATAATGAGACAACATACTAAATCGCATGGTATGCAGCGAAAATGATTCATAGGGGAAATTTTATATCTCTAAATGCTTATATGAATAAAATAGAGAAAGAAGAGATCAATGAATTAGGCATGCAACTATAAAAGCTAAAAAAAGAATAAAATACCAAATTAAATTCTGAAAACCAGAGGAGAGATTAATAAAATTGAAATTAAGAAAACTGTTAACTGATAAATAAAATTATGAGCTGGTTTTATGAAAAAAAAAACCCAATAAAATGGATAAACCTTTGATTAATTTGATTAAAAAAAGAAAGAAGGCCAAATTAACAGCATTAGCAATGAAAAAGGTGAATTCTCCACCAAGAGGAAGTCAAAACATAATTAGGAGCTATTTTGTGCAACTATATACCAATGAATTTGACAATCTTAGTGAAATGGATGAATATTTAAAAAAATATAAATTGCCCAGATTAATGAAAGAGAAAATAAAATACTTAACCCCATTTCAGAAAAAGAAATTGAACAAGCCATCAATGGACTCCCTAAAAAATAATCTCCAGGGCCAGATGGATTTACAAGTGAATTTTATCAAACATTTAAAGAACAATTAATTCCAATACTATATAAGCTATTTGGGAAAATAGGCAAAGAAAGAGTCCTACCAAATTCTTTTTCTCATAGAAATATGGTGCTGATACCTCAACTGGGAAGAGCCAAAACAGAAAAAGAAAATTATAGACCAATTTCCCTAATAAATATAGATACAAAAATTTTAAATAAAATATTAGCAAAGAGATTACAGCAACTTATCTCAAGATAATACACTAGGTAGGATTTATACCAGGAATGTAGGGATGGTTCAATAGTAGGAAAACTATTAGCATAATTGACCATATCAACAACAAAACTAACAGAAATATGAGTATCACAATAGGTTCAGAAAAAGCATTTGACAAAGTACAACACCTATTCCTATTAAAAACACTAGAGGATGTAGGAATAAATGGAGTCTTCTTTAAAATGATAGGTAGCATCTTTCTAAAACCATCAGCAAGCATTGTATGTAATGGAAATAAGATAGAATCATTTCCAATAAGATTGGGGGTGAAACAAGGATGTCCGTTATCACCACTTACTCAATATTGTACTAGAAATGTTAGCTTTAGCAATAAGAGGAGAAAAAGAAATTGAAGGAATTGGAATAGGCAAAGAAAAAACAAAGCTCTCACTCTGCAGATGATATGATGACATATTTAGAGAATCCTAGAGAATCAAATAAAAAATTACTTGAAACAATAAACAAATTTAGCAAAGTTGCAGGATATAAAATACACCCACACAAATCATTGGCATTTCTACATATTACTAACAAAGCCCAACAGCAAGAGAAATTCTGCTTAAAGTTACTGTAGACATTATGAAACATTTGGGAGTCTGCTTGCCAAAACAAACCCAGGAGCTATATGAACACAATTACAGAACACTTTTCAAACAAATAAAGTCAGATTTAAATTATTAGAAAATATCAGTTGCTGATGGGTAGGCCATAAAAATGACAATTCTACCTAAATTAAATTACTTATTCAGTGCCATACCAATCAAACTACTAAAAATTATTTTATAGAGCTAGAAAAAAACAACAAAATTCATCTGGAAGAACAAAAAGTCCAGAATATCAAGGGAATTAATGAAAAGAAATGCAAGGGAAGGTGGCCTAGCTCTACCAGATCTTAAATTGTATTATAAAGCAGCAATCACAAAAGTACTTGGTACTGGCTAAGAAATAGAGTGGTGGATCAGTAGAATAGGTTAGGTATGCAAGACACGATAGTCAATGACTATAGCAATCTACTATTTGATAAATCCAAAGACTCTAGCTTCTAGGATAAGAACTCATTTTAACAAGAACTGCTGGGAAAACTGGAAAATCATATGGCAGAAACTAGGCATAGGCCAACATCTTACACCCGATATCAAAATAAAGTCCAAATGGGTAGATGATTAAGATGTAAAGTCTGACACTATAAGCAAACCAGGAAACCAGGGAATAGTTTACCTGTCAGATCTGTGAAGAACAGAAGAATATATGACCATAGGAGAGATAGAGAAATGCAAAATGGATGATTTTGATTACATTAAATTGAAAAGTTTTTGCACAAACAAAGCCAATGTAACCAAGATTAGAAGGGAAGTAGAAAACTGGGAAACAATTTTTACAGCCAGTGTCTCTGATAAAGGCTTCCTTTCTAAAATATATTGAGAACTGAGTCGAATTTATAAGAATATAAGTCTTAGAGGCAGCTTGGTGGCACAGTGGATAGAGCACTCCTGGAGTCAGGAGGACCTGAGTTCAAATTTGGCCTCAGACACATAACACCTACTAGCTGTGTGACTCTGGGCAAGTCACTTAACCCCAACTGCCTCATCAAAAAAAAAATTACAAGTCATTCCCCAACTGATAAATGGTCAAAGGATATGGACAGGTAGTTTTCAGAGGAAGAAATTAAAGCTATCTATACTCTTATGAAAAAAATGCTCTAAGTCACTATTGATTAGAGAAATTCAAAACAGAGTTTAAAACTAAAATAATCCTACCACTGTCATGCCATAGTAAAAGCAGCTTTTGTTAACCTTTTGTTGGCTAGGTCCCAAATTTATTCTAGGACAGTAGTTCTTAATCTTTTTTTTTTTTTTTTTGTATCATGGGACTCTTTACCAGGCTTGTGAAGCCTATGAACCCTTTCTAAGAGTAATGTTTTTAAATGCATAAAAATACACAGATTTTTAAAGTAAACCAATAATATTGAAATACAGTCATCAAAACATTAAAAGAACAAATTCATAGACTCCAGGTTGAGAGGCCCTTTTTCTAGGGTACAAATTGAATATTGAGTCAAATATTAAAATATGAAATTTGTTATTTATGTCTAGGTAACTCCCTTTCCCCACCAAAATATTTCATGTTCTCAAGTCATTTTCTAAGGCAATCATATGTTAAGAAATAGCATAAGACAATCACGTGAATTATTGTACATAGAATGAAATGCAAAAGACACTACACCAAATGGTTTGGTATGGAGAATGTTCCCTCCAACCATCTTGTCCTCTTAGTCCTCTTTTTCCCCTTTAGTCCCATAACCAAAGGTGCAGATAGGAGAAATCCTGATGGCAATCACTGCAGCGCATAAATGGGAGAGATAGAAAGGAGCTTTCACTTTCTGTCTCTGTCTAATGATCTAGAAAGTGTCAGGGGGATTCCCTGTGTTTACCAGTCAGAAGAGATTCTATCAGTCCTCGAGAAAATCACATCTCTTTTCTCTTTGAGGTCTCAGTTCCAGTATCCCCACTCATGATAGCAACTTATTGTCCCTGTAGGCATGTGAGAGTTATAGTAGCTGGCATACAGTTGCTTCTAGAATGTGCTGGCTGTGGTGTCCAGACCTCTCCATGAAGGTCCTGGTCAGACTGTCTGCTCCCTTCTTTCTCTTTCAAAAGCATAAATGGGCAAAAGGAAAGGAAAGGAAGTTTAAAGAGACTACATGCAAAGGGGTAGACATGTTCTTTTATCCAATCAATAACTTCTGCCTCTACTAAACACACGGACATACACACAAACCCAACCCTTGCCACCAAGCAAACAAGAGGCTTATCTTGATTCTAGATTAATCAGTGACGAATAATGAATTTAATGTGAGAGGAGCATTAAAAATGCATTTAACTGCCCCACTTCTCATCTAGACTGTTGTAATAGCATCTTACTGTTAATAATTTCCTGGGCCCTAGGATCTCCATAGAGAAGAAAAAATGAGCATAGGCACTGGACTACTTCTTCCTATGGCTTTGATACTTTAATCAACTTTTTTTTTAAACCTAGGCAGTAGGGTTAAGTGACTTACCCAGGGTCACACAGCTAGTAAGTGTCAAGTGTCTGAGGCCAAATTTGAACTCAGGTCCTACTGAATCCAGAACTGGTGCTCTATCTACTGTGCCACCTAGCTGCCCCCTTTCATCAACTTTTTAAAGACCTGAAAGAGACCTTAGGGGTCATTTAATCCAATGTCCTCATGTTACAACTGAAGAAACTGTGGACCTGGAAAGGTGAGATGAGGTTATTTGTTTCTGGGATTAGGTAACCAAAAGTTACTTTTGGAAAGTGTTGGACTTGGAGTCAGGAAGAACTGAGTATGAATCCTGCCTCAGGTACTTCCTAGCTGTGTGACCCTGAACACGAAGTCATTTAGCCTCTATTCGCCTTGTTTTCCTTATCTGTAAAGTGGAAATAATAATAGCACCAACCTGGGGTTGTCGTGAGGAAAAAATGAGATAACATTTGTAAAGTGCTTTGTAAACCTGAAAGCTAGTTATTATAATTATGATAATTATTATCTTTCTACGAATGAACCAGGGAATGGTTACCCAGAAAAATGATTCTTTGAAAGTAATGTATAAATTGGAACAGGGATAAAAATTATTCACAATGTTAATATATTCATACAATATATATTAAACCCACTAAAATCCTAAGCAAATCCTTCATCAGGGCATGGAGGTGACCCTGTATGCTTGAAAGCTAGAGCAAAAGAATAAAAACTTTGGCAGTTACTACTAAACTACCAAGGGTTCAGGCACAACATTTTGCAAAACTTCAAGCACTATATGAATGTCAACTATTATTATCGACAGATTCTCATCTCTGTTTTCAGAGGAATCATCTAGTTGAGGTCACAGATGCCCATCACCAGAAGGCGGCCACCAGGGTATAAATTCTTTGGCCGCAGTGACCCCTATCTCCATGCAAGTATGGAGACTTGTGTTCTATCAGAACTTCCACTTTTCTTCTAAACTTTTTCAATATTGCCACAAGTCAACGGTGAAGGTTTTGTGAACCATTCAGACAACTGGGCTCGAGTCTGGGAAACAGATCTACCATAAAACTTCAGAAGAATGTGATGTACATTATTTCAAGCCTTTTAGAGACTATACAATTTGTTACCACTTTCTAGATTTAGATCTGCACCTAAATGGAGAAGGATGTTTGTTTCTTCTTGGATAGTTTGCTGCGCTTGGGGACTATGCTAAAGTGAAGGAGCCTTATGAAATGATTTTTTGTTTAGACCACTCTGATTCATTGGTTCTTGTTTTTCAGTCATTTCAGTCATGTCCATCTCTTTGTGATCCCATTTGGGATTTTCTTGGCAAAGACACTGGAGTGGTTTGTTACTTCCTTCTCCAGCTCATTTTACAGGTAAGAAATTGAGGCAAATGGGGTTAAGTGACTTGACCAGGGTCAGAAAGCTAGTTATTGCCACCTAAAATGTATACTGTTAAATATGGTCTGGAGCGAGCTGGCATGTTCCACTGCACCAATGCTGGCAGTTCAGCGGTGGTTCCCTGGAAGCATAGCCACACTGTTACTATTCAATTCTCAAAGACCTATGGGTTAGCTTGCTGTGAGGGATCTGTACTCCTACCACTCACCACTGTAGGTATATGTATCCCCTGCATCTAGCACATGTATAATAAATGCTTATTGATTGAAGACAAAAACAAGAATAATAAAAAAAAATCCACCCCAAAATAATCTACCTATAAATCTGGATCATGCTTCCAGCAGTGCTGTGTCAGTGTGTGTGTGTGTGTGTGTGTATGATGGGGTGGGTGAGGAATGAATACACACTTATAGAAATCTAGCAGTGAGGCAAATGAGTAGAGATGGCCAAGTGCCCTATGCAACTCATGACTGTAGACTGGAGGTGTTGTCCAGACAGCCACATGCAGCCTGTAGTACTCCTGAATGGCCAAAAGCAGATTAAAATGCAATTGGGAAATATTTAACAAACTAAACAAATTACAAAAATTTAGATAGTATTACATTTAAAAACTAAGTCAATATGAGGCCTATAGGAATCCTTATGTATGGATTAGTGGCCCGTTTCTATTTGTGTTTGCACGCCTGCTCTAAACTATAAGTGTGGATGTCAGTGGTCTCTTTTAATGAATAGTCTTCACTCTGCACCTCCTGTTCCCCTCCTCTCAATCTACTCTCTTGCTGAGTAGAGCTGCCTCTCTACCACTGTCAGGTCACTGAAGCAGTCTTAAGTTCAATAATACAGCAGTAGCATTCTACTCTTTCTAAGACATGGCATCCTTAGACCTGGGATCTGTATCTTTCCAGGTCTCCTCCTTTGGCTGGTGCTGAAGCAATGATAATTGAGTGGCAAGCTGTTCCCTTAAGCCAGAGAACTAAAAAATTTCTCAGAATGGTTCTCTGGGCTTTAAGAACTTTCTCCCTCTCTTGCCAGGTAGCGCAGAACAGGGCCACTGTTGGGTTACCCTCCTTCAATTGGGTTTCAAGGCAATGAGCCCAGAGAGCTCTGCACACAATTGCTGAATTCAGCTTTCTTCTGATACAGTCCTAAGCATCTACATTCCTTTGCTTTTCTCAGTCAGCCTCAGGCTCTAGGTGGCACCAAAGAGTAATAAGCCCAGCCAGTTCTTGCCTCAGTCAGAGGTTTCTGCTTCCTCCAATGAATGAGATCTCTGTAGTTTAGAGTCCACTCCTAGCCCACTCAGCTCAAAGCATCTGTTCTGTTATTTTGATTCTCCTCTGCTATGCTTCTTTCAACCAGCAGGGGGCATCTTCACTGTTAGCTTATGTCTTTAGGTGGCTGTTGACTCTTATTTGACTTATGTCCTCATGCTCCTTATCTCCTAATATTTCACATCAGGGCCTCTCATTAATAGTAACCCATCTCTAACTGAGATTAAAAAAAATGTAAAGTCCAGTTCTATCATGTATGGCACAGTCCTCAGTTCTTTGATCTGTAGGTTTTGCTTTTTTGAGCTACATCCTTCAAAATCTTGAAAATAATAATATGTAAATGAGCCAGTGCATAACAATGCACTGCAATCATTTCACCTTCAATCAATTCTTGGAGCTGCTTGGTCCTCCAGGTACAATTCTCTCTCCAATCCTCAGAAGTATCTCAAGTTTCTTTTTCTAAAAGGAATGCATTTTTTCCTGCCTTTTTCAGCAAATAAAATGTCCCTATATAAAAGGCACAATACCTTACAGGTGAAATTCAACATTTTAAAAAAATTTAAATGTAAGTTCCTTCACCCCCCCACCCCTTTAACATCTGTTCCTGATCAATTTGAGGAGCACCTAAATCAACCTCAGATTAGAGAGTATGAGCTATTGTTTGGAGGCCATTAAAGGTCACTGGAACCTCCTAGTGATTAACTGATTGAAGAGCATCTCCCCTACTTTATCATCCAGTGAAGCTGATGGCAAAATGTATATCTGGGAATTTTCCTGGATTAATTCCAGGTAGGGGCAAAAAGCACAGGGAGAAACTGTTTCTTTTGGGGGCCATCCATCACCATCAGACCTGCTATGCATGAACTCAGAATCCTTTGGAGGGTCCTAAATTATGAGTTACATAAAGAAGAATGTTTATATAACATAGCATTAGAGCAGGATTCAAATAATTAACAGTTACATATTAGTATTTTTCTTAATACTTTCTTCTTATTATTATTTATAACATAATAAATCTTAGTCCTTTCATTCCTCTTCAGTGACTTTAAAGCTTTATTTCTCCTACCTATATACTTTGGTGTCAAAAGCTCCTATACAGTTCCCTGAATCTTCCTCTTAGAATAATTCTTGGGCTATAGGTTTAGAACTGTATTTTTGAGATGCTCTTGTCCAACTCCTTTATTTTATTGATGAAGAAAGTAAGGCCTAAATGGCTGTGTTGTGGCCACTTTCAAGCAGGTGGTAACATTGGAGCAAGGTCCTCCCCCTCCAAATTCAGCCCACTTTCCACTACGCCATATTACCTGGTGAAGCCTCCTATTTCCTTGCTATTTGTCATAAATTCTTTTCTACATCCTTCCTTTCAATTAGGATTTGGTATTATTACAGAATGCTTCAACTCTGGGCAGCTTTCTCTGATTACTTAAACTAAGCCTTTCCCTGGGAGGAATCTTCCCTCAGGCCTTTTTTATTTCCTGTAATCAGTAGCACCTGTTTATTTCTATAAGGCCTGGGAATTGACAATAGTGTCCAATGTCCAATTCAAACAGACTCCTCCCCACCCCTGAAGCTCCAGCAATGGTGCTGCTGCCTGCTGCTGAACAAACTCTTCAGCAGAGCCAAGGTAGGAGCAGATCTGGAGCTGGTGGTGATCAAAGGAGATTTTATAGTCTTAATGGAGTTGAACTAATGACTATGGAAATGACTGGAATCAACTACCTTGCCTCCCATATGCAAGATGACAATACAAAATATTCATGCACCTTCACCCCCAGGAATATCTGGGCCTGGGTGAAAAAAAAGGCTTCCTTCTCCAGTCTCAAAGGAAATAATATCCTATGGGACATAGAGGATTTGGTAACATGAACTCATACTGAATTAGTCTGGGTAGAGGTACTAGTAAAACTAGTTGAGGTCATTTGGAAATGTTCCTGCATTGAATCCTTTCTTTGATTAGGTTGATAAGCTTCTCTTAAGTGCAAGGCACTGTCCTAAGGTTCAGGATAAAAATAAAGGTTAAAAGCTTCCTGTCAATAATAAACTCACAGTCTAATGCTACCTCCCCCCACAACATATGAATAGCTATGTACAAACAAGATGTGTATGAGTAAATTGGAGATAATCTCAGAGGGAAGGCACCAACATTAAGAAGGACCTAGAAAGACTTCTTGAAGAAGGTGAGAATTTAGCTGAGACTAGAGGGAAGCCAGTAGGTTAGAGTGATAAGGGGGAACATTCCAGGCATGAGAGATAGCCATTGAAAATGCTTGGAGTTGGAAGATGGATCATCTTGTGTGAGGAACAGTAAGGAGGCCAGCTGAGTTGATCTTCCAACCATTCTCCTGGTCTAGCCAGTTTAATACATGAGGAGGGCAGAGAGCTCTTTATAATGTGAGGGTATTCTGCCATTTAAATCTGAAGCACCAACCAGACAAAAGGCCATCAATAGTACATCTTCCACCACAGGTAGGGGGGAGAGGACACAAGTTTTAGTAGCACCTATTTTCTGGACTGACCAGTCATCACAGCCTGCCCCAAGCCCACCTATTCCTTCTTTACCATGAAAACTAAACTTTCACATTATTAAGTAGGTTTAACTCCAGCTCTGGTGGACTTGGGGCTCTCTTGGAATTATGGTTTTGGTTCACAAGTCATGAATTTTCATATTGCTCTAGTCATAGTAATAGACATTTATGTAGTATCTCAATGTCCTTACAGTTATTTGAGTCATCTCTTTAGAGCTTCACCACAGCTTGGTGGAACAGGTCATATGTGTTGGAGGCACTCCTTGAACACAGGTTTTCTGACTTCAAGTACACCACTCTCTGGCCTAATTTCCCACTTTGGCTCAGATTTGAGATGTAGGAGGTCAAACCCCTTGGTGCCTGGTGGGCAGGATTTGAGTCCTCAGGCTGATTGGAACCTACTTCCTTGTCTTCCAGCAGGTCTGGGGATCATTTGGCTCATGTTAAATTAAATAGTTCAGTTATTTGAAGGGAACTTGGCAGAATTAATATTCCAGCCCCAGCATTGTCAGAAGCATTACCTCAAGCAGATGTATACTAGGCCTTGAACAAAAGTCAAAGTTAGGAATAAATTTTTTGCTTCCTCCTTTGACCTTCAGATTTGACATTCTGTTGATCTCTGTTTTGACCTCAGTAGGAAAATGACAATGTATTTTCTGGGGAAGGTTCTTTGCCCAGGCCCAGTTGATTACTCTAAATCACTCATCTTAATGATTGGTATCAGGAATTCCACCCTTTACAAACCTACTTCAGATAGCATAAGGAATAAGCAGCCAGGGTAGGATGTAAACTTTTTCCCCTCTGTTATACCTTGTCCTGATCAGTTTAACTCAGGCAACTTGTTCTTTAATTTTCAAAATAATTTTTGTTTTTCTTGTAAAGTGATAAAACATAAGTACAAATGTCAGTTATTATTGTTTATGGGTCTTGTAAATAAATTTCTTTCTAGTGTCCTGGAGGGAGTTGGGTTTTAATGGACCTCGAAGCTAACCAACATGTCGATCAATTCTGATGATATAGTCACCTCTACAAAGAAGAAAAAGAGGTACATCTTCATTTCTTCTTAACATCAAGCTCTATTATACTTGCCTACCTTTCAGTTTCTAGCTGTTCTTTCCACTTATATTGTTGTATTCATCATATATATATTGTTTTCTTGGTTATGGTGACTTCACTCTGCATCAGTTCATGTATTCCTAGTCATCCCTATATTCTTCAAATTCATCATTTCAGTAATACTCCATCATGTTCATGTACCATAATTTATTTAGCTCTTCCCAAATCAATGAGCCCATTTATTTCTAAAAAGATTTTTCATTGCGTCCAACCCCTACTTCTGTTCCCCCCCTACATAGGGCATGAATAGATAAAAAGACATGATTTTATTTCAACAAAAAAATAATAAAAATATATACTAGACTGAAATGTAACTGTCAGGTATTGTGAAATTATTAATAATATCTATTATAAATTATATTCATGTTATATGTAATATGTGTTCATATATGTATGTCTGTACATATAAATGCAGACATTTCCCCCAGATTCATGCAGAGGTTCCCAAACTTATTTGGCCTATCACCCTCTTAAAAATTACTTAGCACCCCCCTGGGAATCTATTTTCTTTAACCCCTTAACTTTTTTTTAAAATTTGCATCATTTCAAACTATTACCACCCTCCTGGATCATTCCAGTGCTCCCTCACTCCCCTCCCCCCCAGTGAGCTGTATCACCCATTTTGTGAATGTATTAAAAGGAAGTAGCTAATATTTCTAAATAATTTATTTATTGAAAATAAAAATGACTTCTTTGTAGAAGGCATAACTAAGATTGCAAAGTAAGTCATGGATTTTGCTTTTGAGAAATATAAAATTTAGTACTCATAAACAGTAATGAAAGAGATTTAGGGAGTGTGAAACAGAAAGAAGGCCAGTAATCACACTAACTAGAAGAAAAAAATGGAAGATTAGTAGTGATTGGTGACTTTCTTCTGATAGGGATGAATTCAGAAGGCTACTTTTGCTTTGAGAGTACCCTGAAAAACACAGCTTGAAATTCCTGTACTTACTCTCCTGTACTTAGTAAGTCAGTAAATAACCCTTACCAAACATTATGGAATGACAGGAAAAGGGAGTGTAGTTTCTATTCCATTGTTGAAAATTGCTAAATATTCAGGTCTCAACTATGTCTTCTGGGTTCTGGAATGGAGTTTCACAATAGTCACTGTATCAGGAATGCAGCCTGGTTTTCTGACCTCCTCTGATAGATCTGGACTCCTGAGAAAAGAGCCTCTCTTTTTCTGGAAAGAATTCTAAATATTGACATAGCATATAACACCCAGGGACAGAAAAATGAAGATACAGTAAACCTGTAGCTCCCCAGAAGTCTTTCCTAAATCTCTCTCTCTCTGTCTCACACACACACACACACACACACACACACACGGAGAAGTTCCTTGACAACCCCTACATGATGAAATAATGTTATTCCTGAGCCCTGGAATATTTTCTGAGTCTGATTCTCTGTCTACAACTATCCAAGTGAATGCTACCCAATGCATTGTAGTCTTTGCCAGCTTAGTAATCTGCCAATGGTGCCTCCCTTTCCTTCTCCTTATATTCTCCAGCTAAACAATGTCTGTGCACAAGCATAATGATACAGTTCACCTCTTCTGCATTCTTCATTTGGTCTTTCCCCAATTACAGTGCCAACAGTCAATATGGTTAATTTTGACAGAGAATTATAGAGTGAAAGATTGCATTTTCAAGATGAAAGGCATTTCAGTGCTAATCCAAGTCTCCTCCCCTGCCTTTCATTTTCATATGAGGAATGTTTTCAATGGAATAAAACTCAGCAGCCATGAATACTCAAGAGACTTAGTGGGTTTGTGCAGATAATGGAAACCACTGACCTGTGGGTTTACGATGGCACAACAGCTACTGCTCAGGGGTCTATGAAACTTCCAGGCCTCATTCCTGTCTCCAGTGTACCAACTCAAAGGAAGGAAAAACCCACAAAGCAGAAAGATGTGGGGGGTATATGGAACAGGAACATGGAGAAGCAGCATAATGAATGGCACTCAAAAATACTTAGAAGGCTTCCCATTCTGATTCTGTTGCAGGAGGGAAAGTCCACAAATTCATTTTCCTCTGAGTTCTTGGCTGGAATTACTATAGTGCACAACCTTGTGTTGCTTGTTTTTGAACAGGGATGGAAAAAAAGGATAAAAACTTTGTTTTCTTAAAGACAGCTTTTGCTACATAAATAGACAATTATGTAGGTAGATGCTGAGATGTGAATTTCTCCCATGCATTTTAATTTCTTCAGGCTTTGAAGCCCAAGACTGAGCCTTTAAACAATCACAATGACCACCAAAAGAACAACTTTTAGATCTCCACTTTAGGTCTGGTGAAATAGTGCGGGTAGGGGTTCCTTTATACAGCAGAAAAAGGCCACATAGATAACTGTCCCAGTAACTCACTTGCTTTTGTAGTATTCTGGATCTAGAAAGAGTACTGTAACAAGAAGCAGAAGACATGGGTTTAAGTCCCAGCATTGACACTCAGACCCACATTGTGATCATGGGTCATTTAATTAATCTCATGAACCTTCAGTTTCCTCATCTGTCATATGGTGTACCCTGCCTATCCCATAAAGTTATTGTGAGGATCAAATGAAATAGTATGTTGATAGTGCTTTAAAAGATGTCTCTGTATGGGCAGGTAGATGGTGCAGTGGATAGAGCTCCAGCCTTGGAGTCAGGAGGACCTGAGTTTAAATCCAGCCTCAGACACTTGACTTACAATCTGTGTGACCTTGGGCAAGTCACTTAAACCCTATTGCCTACCAAAAATAAAAAAAAAAGCCTCTGTCTCTATTTCTGTTTCCCTAGATATAGAAAACACACATATATCTTTATACATATAAATATACACATATACCTATAATATACATATATGCACATGTATATATATATATATATATATATATATATATATATAGACATGGATATAGATCTCTATCAATTTATTTGTATGTCAGTTATTATTGTTGTAGGTCCTGAAAGTAATTTCTGGGAGTGGACACCAATGGTCTTTAAAAGATTACCAATGAATCCCAATAAAATATCCTAGACAGTGGTTGCAAAGTAACAAAAATAGGTACTTCCTTTCTAAGACACTTAGAATAGTATTGATGTTTCTTCCTAGGATAGGAATAGTCAGGTAATGAATATCTATATCTATAAATGACTCCCTGAGTTGTCTCCCAAATGAACACTTTTGACTTGCAGCTTCCCCTGACCCCTAACCTTCAGTGACCGTCTAGGATAAGATGCAAACTAATTAGCTGGCTCCTCAAGCCTACTCTAGTCTTATTGTGATTTCCTTCTATAGCCATATCCTTCAAGGACACTGAACTTCAAAGACCACTGTCCATGGTATTTGCCTTCCTCTCTCTTGCTTCTGTATATTTCTTCCTCATTTCCACCTTTCAGAATGCTTCTCTCTCTCTCTCTCTCTCTCTCTCTCTCTCTCTCTCTCTCTCT
>NW_020954596.1:46098088-46139830 GCF_900497805.2 Vombatus ursinus | reverse complement strand
AATTGGTAAGCTCCTCAACAGCAGGGATTATGCCATTTCTGTCTCTTTCTCTGCAGTGTCCTAGGCACCGTGCTATGTATGTAGCAGATGCTTACTAATAGTTTCTATCAGAAATGATTTCTGGTTGTATTGAAAGTTTCAAAGTAGGCCACATTTCTCTTTTTATTAACCTTTCTACCTCCTTTGTGGGGAACCTTTCCTTTAGGTATTAGGTATTCTCAAGGTGACTAGTTTCCTTGGTTATGGTCTGGATTTTCAGGGCACTTAACTATGATCTAACTAGGATCTGGCCCTTTCTGAATAGTCACCCCAGGATTTCTTGGCTTAACCTTACGTTATCCAATCTCACCTTTCCCATTAAAGGTGATATCAATAATAGTTCATCTAATGGGCCACTCGGTCTCACAGTGGATCAAACTGTGGACCTGGAATCAGAAAGACCTGAGTTCAAATATCCTCAGTCTTACTAGCAGTCTGACCCTGACAAGTCATTTAACCTCTCTGTGCCTCAGTTTTCCCATCTGTCAAATGAGATAATAATAGCATCTAATTCCCAGGGTGGTTGTTGGACAAAATGAGATATTTGTAAAGTACTTTGCAAACCTTAAAGAACTATATAAATGCTAGCTATTTTTGAGAAATACATCCATACAACGAATCAATGGATTTATCCCTTCCCATGTATATTAGCATTTAAAAGCAACTTTTTGGAGACAATGTCTTAAACTAAAGGCATAACTAAGGGCAGAAATTTTAGTCACTGTTTAGAGTGGGAAACTGTGGTGGGTGGTAGACTTTAATCATCAGCCTTGTGTGTGCCCCACCAGCACTGAAGATAAATTAGAGGAAATTCAAAGGTCAGCTAATCTAGCCTCCATTTAAATAATGAATGGCATCCATAACACACCCAACAAATATGTATCTAGACTATGCCTGAAGACCCTCACTGACGAAGAACTACATCGCTCCCCAGGTCACCCTTTCTATTTCTCAACAAGTGCTCAGAACCCTTTCCTTTACTAATCTCATAGAATTGTTACCAAGAATAAATATTAAACTCCCCAAGATGTAGTAAGAACTATTCATCCCTGCACCCCTAGAAAACTGGCATAGCTTTTGCCTCCCTTCAATACAGTAGCATATCCTGTGTTTGTCGCAATTACTCAAAGATTATAGAAAGTGGTTCAGCCATCACATCTGCAGTTTCAGTTGTAATTTCTCTAGACCATTTAATGAACTCATTGTGAACAGATGAATACTTTCTTACCAGCTTCTTGTTTATTTTTATTAATAGAAGAATAGGTTAGTAGGAATTGCATTGGATTTGGCCTTTGAAGAGCTGAGCCCAAATCTTGCACCCACATTCACTAGCTGTCAATCCTTTGGACACATAGATCACCTCCCTTCCCTAGGTATAATAATGCTCTGACTTTCTTCCTCGAAGAATTGCTTTGGGGAAAATTCTTTATACATAGCACAGCTCTAGATAAAGGTAGGTTATTCTTTTGAATGTGAATTCTTGATTAACATTTTTTTCCTATTTTTTCCTGTTTGAATTTTTTTGGCATTAAAAAAATCAAAAGGAAAAAGAGACTTCAAGGAATATTGCTTTTCCTATGTTGTTTCTTATTTTCCTATCCACACCAAATTCTTATTTCTTTGATCTTTCTTTTAATCCAACAAATTTTTTTTTAAATGTCTTTTTTACTCGTCTTTTAGCATTGGAGGTATTCATATAGAAGCTCGACAATTGCTTGTTAGAGATATTACAGAGGATTCTCTTAGAAGTTCAGAAATTGATTGAATAACCTCTAGCATTCCTTTTAACTCTGAGAGTCTATAATTCCCATATATATATATATATATATATATATTTTTTTTTGGTGAGCAGGAGGATTTCCTTTCCATATCACAGCATGCTGGTGGGCTTCCCATTCTGCTTTCTTTGGGAGTATCCCTGACTTGCACAAAGGGATATCAAGCCAGGTCTATAACCCTTAAGGCAAGTATAAAGGATTTTTGTGGCAGGAGGGACTTCTTTAACCATATTGAAATTATTCTTGCTCTCTTATCTTTTCTTCTTCTTAATACTTTGGACTTTCCAATTAGTAGGGGATATACTATGGCTCTAGAGACTGTTATAGTAAAATGTATATCTGCCCCTGGTAAAAGTCTTAGCCTCCCAACAGGGAAGAGAGATAATTGCTCAATTTTTACACTTTGTTGAGGGACTCCAGGGTCTCCCTCTAACAACCCTCAGCCCAGCTTCCCATCTGCAGCTATTGTCTGTGATTGACTTATATGGTGCTAAATGCCCCCAGAGGCTTAAGATGAAACCATTAGTCTGGAAACAAACTCAAAAAAAGTATTTCATTCCCTTCCTCTATGTTCTTGGAGTGGGTCCAATTCCCTGTCCCTAGGGGTTAAGCTTTTTTCTTCCACTGTAGCAGCTGATTTCTGATTTCTCTTTTAATTAGTCAATTGACTTGGCTCATGCTGTTTTCCTTCTGCTAAACAAGAAGAAGGCAGTTTTAGCAAGAGTTCAGAACAAGGAAATTGAGTGCCATCATTTAAAAGAAAAAAAGTTTTATTGATGCCTTTGTTCTTTATACTTCAGTTATTTTCCAATACACTCCCCACTTAACTGAATCCTCCATAGTAACAAAAAAAAGTTAAGCAAAACTAATTGAAAAATGACCATGGCCAAGAGTTTGTTATGCTCTACATTTGTGGTTCATCATTTTTCTACCAAAAGGAAAAAAAATATGTTTTATCATTTGTTCTTTGGGACTAAGGCTGGTCATTGCAATTAATTTGGTTTTCTGTGTCCTTTAGGTTTTGTGTGTAAAAAAAAAAAGATAACACTCATTATGTATATTGTTTTCCTGGGAGTGACATTAAAAACAACAACAACTTTCATGCATCAGTTTCTTCAAAATCTAATTCTGATCCCCCTTTCTGTAAGCATATAACTTTGCT
This sequence comes from Vombatus ursinus, assembly GCF_900497805.2. NCBI lineage: Eukaryota > Metazoa > Chordata > Mammalia > Diprotodontia > Vombatidae > Vombatus > Vombatus ursinus. The sequence continues at coordinate 46,136,851 of NW_020954596.1, read as the reverse complement.
GCCAACCAATATATTTTCACAGTAACACCATTAATAAGTCACTGATACACTTGTATGAATATGCCTTTTCTCAGGTCAATTAGAAATAATTGCTAAAAACACCTGGGAAAATGTTAATGAATCAGAAGGAATGTTTATCTTTGTATTTTCTTCCTCCTTATCCCTACTTTGCCATACACAGGCCTCATTCCTTTCAGGGTCTCTGGTCCAGATGTGGTGAAATTACTGGCAGACTTGTATGTCAGTGTTTCTTCCTCTAGTGTTCTGGAGGCCTGAGAAATATTTTGAGTAATGGAGCTAAAGAGGTGATGATGGGAAAAGGCATTACTTTATCAGGATATGTGGATACCACCTTTATTGTTTGATTTTGATTGTCTAGGAACATATTTGCCATTTACAACATTTTTTCCTACAGAAATAAGGGTATGATTCACTATCACTTTACACTATGAATTATTGATATTGGGTAAGATATATGTGTAAAATGGAATCCAGGTTACTCTGACCTAGAATTCAGATGGCTATACATCAAGAAGATGTTGGACTTGTTATTGGTCATATATGTATGGGTTGACTTTATGTACTTTATATACTCACCCAAGACCAAGAATAGTGTGTATAATCCATTAGATAAAACTGCTTTTGCCTTTCTTCATTTCACTATGCTTATATTTCTGTGAAGGTTGGATAGTCTGGTTTAAAATAAATTAGGTGCATAAACTATTGATTGAAAATGAATGGCTAGCAAATATGGAGAGGTAATAAGAGGAGTTCATTGGGGGAAATGGATAATGGTTCCATTATGCTGTGTGAAATCCAGTGTATATTACGCTTGTTTTAACAACTGCCCTTTCTATTAAGCCATTAACAATCACCCACTTTTTTCTTCTCCTCAGTGTCTCCCTTTGGCTCAGTAGCTGGGATCATGCCAAATAAGAATGCATGGTCCTGGTGCTAAAGGGTCCTGGTGGTACAGGGACAGAGCTTCCTAACACTTCTATGTGGTCTTTCAAATTCTCAGCTCACATAAATCATAGTATTGAGTGTGGTATTATTGAAGTGACATTAATCAAATTAATTAATTAATTAATTAATTAATTAATTAAAAGCACAGGAGAAGTTAGTGTTAAAGGCCCAGGGAAGAAATCTACTTTGAGAAGAGACAAATTATACTTATAAAGAGAGAATTTAAGAGCAAGAGATAGTCTTTATGATTCCATGATTATTCACCACTTTGAAGATCTAGGAAAGCAGTCATGAAACAACTTTCTTTGATATCTCAAAGAAAAAGGTGTGCTTGATGACTTAAAGTATGGGATCAATCTGTGTCTAGTGACATCTTTTGTTTGAGAGAGAAAGAGAGAGAGAATTTTACTTTATTTGAAGTGGGTGATGCCATTTCCATATCAGAATGACCTGGGCTATATTCTCTTCCCTATTTTCAATGAAATAGACAGAGGGATGATGTTTCTCAGTAGCAGATGAGTGAATTTTGCTCTGGCCTATCCCTCAGTGATAGAGCTAAGAAGGAATTTTTATTTTTTGGCTTGTTTTCTTTTTCCCTCTTCACCACACAATGGAGGAGTAATGGACATTGATAGCAGACAAAAGCCAAGGGCTGGCATAGAAATATCATTACACAGATAACCACATGGAAAGAGAGGTTGCAGGTTGGATGTATGGAGGCAAGCAAGGTAAAAAAGAAATTCAAAAATTATCCTTGAAATTTTAAAATCTAGGACCATGCATGAGTACCCTCTAGCTACAGAAAAAGACTTGGATCCATGTTAATAGGGCAATGACTCATTGCCCAAAGAGAAAGGTGGTTCAATTTCCCTTCTAACAGTCCTCTTACATAATCCTTCCTTCTCCGTGTGACTAGGCTTATTTAGAAAGCTTCCTGACTTCCTCCCTCAGTATTTCACAGAATTCACAGACATGTGTCACATACACTCAATAGCATGGTCATCACAGTACACTGGCACCTCCCCTTCCAATCAACAATCTTTTACCTATCATTGAATGCAAGTATTCTAATAACTGATCACCTATGGTGGCTTTTTGACTCTTAACAAAAAACATAATGCTTCTTAGATGCAAACTTGCTAGTTTGTTTTATAAAATGAACTAGTAAATTAACTGCTGCTGTGCTGGCAGCCTAGATCATGAAATAATCAGTTCAGTGCCTCCCTCCTCAAAGTTACCTATTGGGCAATGCAAGTAAGTGTAACATTAGCTTGACTTGAAACCATCAATTTAGATACCAGACATCTCTCCCCTATCTCCTTCTCACCACTGGACCTGTAAAGATCTTGGTTTGAATTTTAATGATAATTTATCTTTCCTGGCTCATTTGCCCACAACATGTCTCAATCTAATTGCCAGGCGAGAAACAGCATTTAAAAAGTAAACCTATCAGAACAGAAATGTACACTAAAATAATAAAACTAAAAACCAGCCACATTCTGGAATGAGTACAATATTCTTTCACTGCCTACCCAACATTCTTTCATTTTCTATCACAAACTCAGGGTATAGGTTTATGATACCATGAACCCATGGTTCGTGGTAGGAGTAGTAGTCTGGGCAGCATCTTTATGTAGCTGCAGGGTAGTTTGAGATGGTCCTGATGCTAAAGAACTAAGTTCATGCCAAGACTCACTTGTGTCCAATGTTAGTCTCAGTGCTTGGTCTGCAACTTTCCTCTCTCTATGGCTCCTGGTTGTGCTCTTTCCATGTGGCTCATTTCCTTCTGTCCTTATGTCTATTACACATCCATATACTGGTAGGAGATAACCAAAACATTCCTCTCTGGACATATCATTGAGGACAGGGCCAGAGCAGAGCATCCTTGGATAGTGATAGAAGAGCAAGTGTGCTTCTAGAAGTACTTTTAATGAGTGAAGTGACAACTGTCTTCAACTTTGATAGAAGATTCTTTTACTGCTCCCACTACTACCTACTGTGGACAGGTAGCCTATTTTTTTCATAGTCAAAAGGAAAGAGGGATAAGGATGGGGGAAGAGGAGAGAGATGATCAGTTTTGCCCCATGTTCTGAGAAGATACCAGCCTCTCATGACTAACTTTTTGGGTTCTTTATCTACCAACGCAGATCCCAATCACTTTCTTTCTTACTCTTCTGAGTTGCTGTGCTGTGAGTGGGGATATCATCACCTGATTGCAAGACTTCTGGTGATGAAGCTTTGTTCTCCAGAAGGTAATAAAGAAGGAAAGCTGAATGAATACGGACTTGAGAGGTGAAGTGGTACAATGGAAGGAACATTAACTGAGTACATAAGAGGCTTAGTTTTTAGTCCTATCTCTATTGCTAACTAGCCATGCAAACTTTGGCAAGTCACTTGTACTCACTTGGTTCCAATTTCCCACAAGTAGAGCATTGGGTTGGACTAAAGGATTGATAAGACAGCTTAGCACAGTCACTAGAGTAGTGTACCTGACATTGGGAGGACTTGAGAGGACACTTAACTAGTTTTACAACCCTGAACAAATTGCTTGAACTTTTTCAGTATCAGTTTCCTCATCTCTGAAATAGGAAAAATAATAGTACCTCACTCACAGGGCTGTGAAGATCAAATGATATAATGTATGTAAAACCCTTGGCAAATCTTAATGAGTTAAATAAATGTGAATATTATTATCATCATTAATATAATTATCATTATTCTCATCTTATTTTTGATTGAATTTCAGTAGCAATGGTTTGGGAGCAGGTTGGTATCCTATTATTTTTCTTTATGGTTAATATAAGATAGAATAGTACAAAAGTAGTTAAAAGGATTACTTTTGTAGTTGAATAAGAGATTTGGGATATAAGCTCATTTGGGGATTTACTGAAAGCATATTCTGGACAATTGCAGGAGCAGGTAGAATAATCAATATCATATATATTTGTTCTATTACCCCATTGTTTTCTCTTCCATTAGTTCTTTCTATATTGAGAAGTTTCATTCCAAATAGTTAGAAAGTTATGAGTATATGGTATGATGATATGTTATAAAACATTGTTCTTAAACTTTTATGAGTCAATATTATATCTGAGTGATTTTGTTGTTGTGTTGTTTAAGTCATATCTTATTTTCTGTGACCTTATTTAGGGTGTTCTTGGAAAAGATACTGAAATGGTTTACCATTTCCTTTTCCAGCTCATTTCAGATGAGGAAACTGAGGCAAACAGGGTGAAGTCACTTGTCCAGGGTCACACAGCTAGTAAGTGTTTGAGGCCACATTTGAACAAGGGAAGATGAGTTGTCCTGATTCCATGCCTTGCACTCTAACATCTAGCTTCCCATCTGAGTGATTAAAGGGCAGCTAAATGGTAGAGTAGATAGAGTGAATGTGTCTGGAGTTCATATTTGATTTCAGTTTATTACTAGCTATGTAACCCTGGGCAAGTCATTTACCCTTTTGGTGTCTCAGTTTCCTCATCTATAAAATGGGGATAAGATGTAGCTTCAGAGTTGTTGTGTGGATAAATTGAGATATTTGTAAAGTACTTTGAAAACTTTGAAGTACTATAAAATGCTAGTTATTATTGTTATCATTGTTGTTATCAAAAGATTTGTCTGTGATTCTTTGGTTTCACTAAAGGTTATTTGTCGACTTCTCAAAGATATTTTAGGATTTTCATTTATAGCATGGGGATATATTTTATTTTTTAAAAGCTAGGGAACTTGTAATTTTTAATTTTTGCCATTTGACTATGTCTTTCTAGGAATTTAGCAGGCACATATTTTTTGCAACCTTCAGTGATATGTTAAAAGTTTCTGTTTTGATTTTTGGTCTTTGTATTCCCAGGACTTAGCACAGTGCCTGGAATATAATAGCTACTTAATGAATGCTTGTTGATTGATTTATACACAATCTCATTTGGTCTCTCTCCTAGGCTTTCTCCCAGATTTTCTCCCAGGCCCCCCCACCCCCTACTGCTGCACTTCAAAAAGAATTATCCATTTTTATATATACTTTATCATTTGCACAAGGTTGATTACACTGAGAGACAATACAATGCACCAGAAAGACACTTGGATTTGGAATCAGATGACAACTGCAAGTGAGGGCTTGGCCACTTATCATGTGACGTTAGCCCTATCACTTAACCCATATAGCTTTAGTTTTTCATCTACAGAAAAGGGAATAATAATTCCTGAGTTACGTACAATGTTACAGAATTGAGTGTAGTATTTTGTGAATTGTAAAGTGCTATTAAGATGCTGACAATTTTCATCATACAAATAGTGGTTAATCTAGCTATTTCCAAGTCAGATCCATAGCATAACCCAATGGAAAAAGCCCTCATGTACTTGACCATTTATCAACTGGATTTCACTTACACAGTATTGCTAAGCAAAGAGAAGAGGTTTGACAGTGAGATTTAGCCCTGCACCACTCTAGGAATAGTTCCTTACCAATTTCTTCTTTAGACTTCTCAGACTCACAAACTTTCTAAGGAAGAGAAAACTCTGCTACATCTTCCTCCTACTGCATGTTATGGTACAGATAGTTGTGTTTTATAAATGTTTATTAAAACTGTCAGTATCCTGCAGATTGAAATTGGCATTTCTATTCTCTACTCCTTGGTGACTCACACTGACTTATCCTTTGACTCATCCATTTTAAAAAATACAATCTTCACAGTTTGAGAAAAATGCTCTAGAAATAAGAATTTTTAGCTATTTGTGCTCATTCTAAATTTAGTCCATGAAGTAGGTACAATAAAGCCACATGTACTGCATTTGCATTGTCAGATGTAAAAAGAAAATTAATGTATCATATCTCGCTTCACTCTTTTCCATTCTCCTATGTTCCCTAAGGAGCCATTTTTTCCCTTCCTTTATATTTTCCATGAACCAAGAATTGGATTGGAATGCCTATGAAATTTTAAGAAATTAAAGGCCTTGATTTTCCTATCTCAATGCATTTAAGTCAGGGGCTTAACCCAAAACATCCATTTATTGTTGTTGTTGAATCATTTTTCAGTCTTGTCACATTCTTTGTGACTCCATTTGGGGGTTTCTTGGCAAAAATATTGAAGTAATTTCTCATTTTCTTCTCCAGCTTATTTTACAGATGAGTAAATTAAGGCAAACAGAATTCAGTGTCTTGCCCAGGGTCACACAGCTAGTAAGTGCCTAAGGCCAGTTTTGAACTCAGGAAAAGGAATATTCCTGACACTCTATTGACTGTGCCACTTAACAACTATAAAACATCCATAGGGTCATAGATTTAAAGCTGAAAGAGATAGAAACCTTACCTTACCTTCTACCTTACCTTAGAAGCCATCAAGTCTACCTCTCTCATTTTGCAGATAGAGAAACTGAGGTCCATAGACATCAAGTTATTTGTCCAGGTTCACAGAGCTAATAAGTATCTAAAGCAGGTTTCAACCCAGCTCATTCTGATTTCATTCAAGTACTCTGTGAATTATAGCACATTATTTTTATTGGTCTATTACATCTTAGTTTGTAGAACTTTACTCTTTTGATTTTGCCCTGCTTCAATCACTTTTTAGAAATGTTTGAGACTATGTCAAGAACTAGATGACTTTGGAAGTTATTCTCAGCTTTGAATTTCTGTGGTTTGAGATTTTTCTTAGTACCCTCAGATCCCTGGTTAGTCTTTTTCTGAGTTACAAGGTTTCCTGCTTAGTTCTTTTATGAGTTAATAGGTTGAGAGAAAACTAGTTGGTGCCATGGATAAAGCACCGAGTCTGGAGTCAGGAAGATCTGAGTTCAGATCCATGTCAGATATTTACTAGTTGTGTGACCCTGGGCAAGTCACTTGACCCTTGGGTTTTTTCAACTGTTAAATGGGGATAACAGTACCTCACATGGTGGTTATAAAGTGCTTGGTGGCACATACTAGGCAGTTATGTGCTTGTTCTTTCCCCTTCTAGATGTATTCCTCATAAGATTAGGGAGGGAGGCAATATTGTCTTTGTTTATGCTGGGCAGAATGGCTCATAGAGCTTCTTGCATTCCCCACTCATCTGCCTGTGGATGGTGGAAATAGACTGAGTAAGAAACCTGAGTCAGTTATCCCCACCATGGAGTGTACAGCATGGCACAGTGGGAAAATCTCTAACTCTGAAACCACTAGACTTGACTCTGAGTCAAGGCTCTAACACCTAGATTTATTTATTCTTTCAACAATGGCTTACTAAGCATCTAATATGAACAAGGCATCTTGCCAGGTGTTGGGAAAATTAAAACAGAAATGAAAATGTGCCTGCCCTTAAGGAGTTTACTTTCTAAAAGGGATTATGACATGCACATAGATAAACAAAATCATAGACAAGTAATTTGACCAGAAGAGCCATAACAACTTGGGAAGGAGAAGGTGATTAAGAAAGGCCTTGTGCAGGAGGTGGCACCTGAATAGAACTTTGTAAGAGAATCCTGTCTCAGCACCAGCAAAGAGATCCCTGCAATCCCCCTTTGATCAGCCACTTGATCCCTCCTCAGTCTGTGGGCCAAGAGAGGAAGCAACCACCATTCCAGGGCTATGCCAGAACTGGACTAGGATGAGCTCCTCTCTCACCAAGGTCAGACACACCTTTCCTACTCATCTTCTAAGTTGTCTTTGGCATTTGTGGGTTGAGAAGTCTGGAAACCACTACAGCTCCCCTTGATTCAATCCCCTGAGGACTGCTCCAGGTTTGCTGAGGCCCTGTTTTTGCCTGCATGGCCCATGATGAACTGTGTTCCTCTCCTAGCCCAGTGCAGTAGACCTTTCCAATCAACTGTCCAGGTTGTCTTGGGCTGGAAATTTGTTTCACTCTGTCTTTTTGTGGGTTCTGCTGCCCTAGAATTTGTTTAGAGCCATTTTTACAGGTATTTGGAGGGGTTTTCCTGAATAGAATTTTGAAGAAAACCAGTAAATCCAAGAACTAGAGATAAGAAGCAAGTTATTTTTAGTTATTTTTCTTAAGGAGATGGGATATTGAGCACTCAAGTATACCAGCTTGGTTGGAACCCAGTGTGAAAAAAGCAAAGGTGGGCTGGAACCAACTTACGATATTTCATCTTAGTGGCATTGGGGAGCCACTGATACTTCTTGAAGAATGGAATGATATGGTCAGATCTGTGTTTTAGAAATAACCATTTTGGCAGATATCTAAAAGCATTGGAGAGTTTCGAGTTAGTGATGAGCCAGGAAGGCAGCATTCCAATGAAACCCCTTAGGAGGAAATGCTTGGTAGGGGCAGGGCAGGGAAGCTCCTTTATTTCTTCTCCCACCCCTGGTGTCTTTCAAAGAGCCAGGACTCTTGAACTTCTCCTCTTTCTATAGCATCATAGCACTGTCCTGGGACAGCTGACAACAGTGTCTCTTTTGGGAGCTGAGAATAGACTGAATGTGATGAGGAAAAGAAGATTTAAGGTTTTACACAGAGCCCAGCAGAAAGCTACACTCTACCTAATGAGGCCATTTTGAAGATTTTACAAAAAGACTCCCTGGAGCTGTGAATTACTCCCTTTTCCACATGTATTCTCTAAGTGTAAACTAACTTTCCAATGGATTATGTAGTTGTGACAGAGTGGGTCACAGATTTTTGCTGGAATGTTTTATACAACTGTTGTTACTATACCATTCTAATAAATGTCCCTTTCTAAGGGGGGGGGGGAGAGAGAGAGAGAGAGAGACAGACAGACAGACAGACAGAGACAGAGAGAGACAGAGATGGAGATGGATGGATTGGAGAGAGGAGTGACTAGAGACAGGAATACGAATCAGGAAACTACTGCAGAAGTCCAGACAAGAAGTGATGGGGGGCCTAAATTAGGGTGGTGGCTCTGAACCTAAAGAGAAGGTACTGATTTGAGAGATGTTGAGGAAAACAACACTTGGCAACTAATTGGATATGGTGAGTGAGGGAAAGTGAAGAGTAGAGAATGATTGAATTTGTGAACCTAGGTGACTAAAGAGAATACTGGTACCCTCGACAAAAGTGGGGATGTTATATGAAAAAAGTCACCTTTAAAGGTAAGTTCCATTTTGGACATGTTAAGTTTGAAATGTGATCTGTGTTGTGAGGAAAGCATTTTGTGAATCTTAGAGCTCTGTAGACATGAGAATTACTAGTTTCTGCAGCATTTATTTTATGTATGGTCAGGATAAAATAATAATGAAATGATGCTGCCTGATAGAGAATAGGTAAAGCACAATTGATTTGATGTCTGTTTCTGAATGAATAGGACTCAGAGAATTGAATTGTGCCTAGATAGGACACAACAAGGTCATTTTTCTCCATTTCTTCAACCTCTTGAAAAGACCACCTCTTTCAAGTACATTTGTATAAGTAATCTGTTTATAATTTTTCCTTACAGTGCATTTAAACTCAAGGTTATTCACTGTATTCTATAATTTATGTTGCTGCTTAAACATATATTTACACTTAAATATGTGTATATATGTATATTTCTTTATGAAAATCTTTTAAGTCAATCTTAATCTTAGAGAATGCCCATATGATTAAGAAACATATATATATATATATATATAAAACATTACCTGCTTCTTGACTAAAGGCAATATTTATTTTGATTATTGCTAAGAGTGAAAATATTTAAATTCCTGAACATTTTCCGTAAAGAATGGTGGTCCTTCTTTGTTCTGCCAGTGAGATACCTGATGCTACCATTGCTGGAGGGAAATTAAATAGCACACGTAGTAGAAGATGTATTCTGAAAAGTACTTTGCCTTTTGATATATTTTAAAAGCTATATTTTCTGTATGGAATGCAATTTTATTTTCCATATAACCATAATAGTATAATTTCAGAAATGTGATAGTGAGAAGCTATGTAATATAGGGTGAAATGGTCTATACTCATGGATGGAGAATGGATTCAAGCCAGGTTGTATGACCTTGAGCAAGTAACCACATCTTTGAGTCTCAGTTTTCTTATCTATAAAATGAGAAGTTAGACTACTGATTTTTATAGTCCCTTCTAGGCCTCAAGTTTTGTGAACCTAGGCCCTATAATTTAGGTTCAAGACTACTTTTGGTTATCATTCTATTTGGAGCGCTCTCATGAAAGGAAGACTCCATAACCATAAAAAGCATAGTCATGAAGAAACAAAACTGAGGAAATCTTGGAGTTCTAGTCAAGCTAGCAAACTTGCCTAACATCACTCAATCAACAAATATTTATCAAGCCCCCACCAAATATATAGTACTGTTATGTGCAAAATAAAGAACCCTGAATCTGGAGCGGAAGTCTTTGGTTTAAATCCATGGCCTGGGATACCTTGGCCATGTCACTAATTTCTCTGGGCTTCAGTGTTGCTGTTGGTAAAATGAAGGGGTTGGATAAGGTCTCTGGAGTCTATTCAACTCTAAAGAAGTATTTTTTCCTATACTAAGATATGCTCCCTGCCTTCACAAGGCTCTTAGTCTAGACAGTCGTACCATCAATTAATGGCAGAGATAGGATTAGAACTTGGGTCCCCTTATACCTCATTCATTATGTTTATTACTTTGCTATGTTCCATCTCTAAGACTCCTTGGCAGTCCATTCCAGTGTTCTTCCTTACTGAAATTTAACATTACAAATAAACCCTGTATGAGCTCCTTGAGGGAAGGGATTGTCTTTTGCCTCTTTTTGAATCCTTAGCACCCAGCACTATACCTAGCACATTGTAGGCACTTAAAAAATGTTTATTGACTGATTGACTTATTGACCATTATTTTGTTATTTATGGAGTTGGAGAAAATGTACACAATATCCCACTTAAAATAATCCTCCATAATTGCAGGTACAAGACAATCCTTTGGTCTTTTGTTTTTTTTTCATTCTCAACTTTACCAACATTTTTTTTTGTTATTTTTTTGTTTTTTGTTTTTTTTACCAACATTTTTTAAACTCCAGTTTGCCTTCCCTTTAGTTCCTATTCCTTGAACACTTTTCTACTCCATTATATGTTTCATAAAATTTGAAGGCTAAAATATAATGAGATATTCTAGTAAAGGACTGAGAATTACCAATCATAGTAGAATGGTTATTCATTCTACTATGGACAATAATATCATTTAGTTAAGTTATATCAGATGATCATTTGAGAGTTATAAAACCGTATCATTTTTTGATTTCACAAACCATCTAAAAGTGCTATATGGCATGTATTTTAAGGTGAATTAAATTAATTTAATTTCACGAATATTGTAATACTGATTGGGATTAAGTTTTCTAATGTACAAAATGCGAGGTTGGGTTAAGTTATGTCTAAGATTAAGATAGCTGAAGGCACTGTAGCATCATAAATAACACTAATTTCAACTCTTGATTAAGGAATATTGATTAATGAATTCATGTCAAATTTCCTTTAGTAAAGACCCACAGAGTTCCATTTATTTTTACCAGTGATGACACAGATGACATATGTACTACCAAATTTGCGGATGCTGCAAAACAGAAAGGAATAGCTAATGTGTTAGATGATAGAATCAGGATCCTGAAAGAACTAAACATTCTAAAATCATGGACCAAATGTAACAAGATAATGTTAAATAGGTAAATATTAATTTTAAGTTATATTTTTAAAAAATAACTGTACTAAATTGATTGAAAGTGTTTTGTGGAAGGAAGGGATGTGATGATAAAAATTCATGTGAGGACTTGTAGGGTGGGATTAATATACTGTAGGCCCTTATATGAATTAACAGTGTGTTATGGAAATCCAAAATTCTGCTGTAATTTTAATTTATATTAGCAAAAGTATGGTATTCAGAAAGCAGGAGGTGTTGTTCCATTATATTTTGTGTCCAATATATTAGAAATGACCAAATCACATCTGGAGTATTTTGTTCAGTTTGCTCATTTTAGGAAAATGTTGACCAAGTGATTGTAGCCAGACTGGTGGCAGGATACAAAACTGTCTCTCATGAGGATTGGATGAAGGGATTGATAAGGGAAATTCGATTCAACAGACATTTATTGAGTTCCTGCCATGCGTAAAACTTTGGACTCGATAATGGGGAAAATACAAAGTTTAAATAAGACATAGTCCCCTCTCTCATGGACCTTACAGGGAGTAATGTCCCAGTCTATGACAATACAAATTCAAATGACCTGCACATGCCAATTAAAAAAAGTGTCAACCAAAAGGCATCAGCATTGTCTATCCACTTAATCTTGGCATGATTTCATCCCTAGGAGAAGACATGGGATAGAAAGAAACTGAAACTGAAAATGAACTGAGAATTGAAGCAAAAGCACTTTTTAAAGAATATAGAAAAATTAGCAGACTGTTATTCTCTCCAATAAAAGAGTAGCATTTTAAAAAGTAGGAGCAGGGCCATATGGTTCCATGTTTCTAAAGCCAGTTTGAACTGTAGTGAGAGTGGGTATAATGTCATCTTCATCACAATTCCACACTCCCACTGGATTAAATTGGTAAATTGGGGGTGAATTATCTCCTACTCTGTGACAGAGGTCACATCTGCTACAACATATTGCTATATGAAGGTTTTTAGAGTATTGGTGTCATCCTTTGTTTCATCTGGAGCCCTAGCAAAGGCATGATGTGAGTGAAAATATGAAGAGGAGACTTTCTCATAGCACAAGTTCCAGTAGCAGTACTTCTATCATTCACAATGATGTGAGCTCTAGGAGTCTAGTCTTACATGGTTATTTAGATGATTATGTATGTTCAGATTGATTTAATATGGTATCATTCTTTGTATAGCTACTATATCATTGAAGGTTAAAGCACTGATAATTAATAAAGATAGGTTGAATGGTGGCAGTGGTCTGATTGGTGAATCCCTCTTCAGTAGTATTAAATTTTGTTTGATTTGAAGAGGGAGCAGAGTTTGTGGTGATGGGTTGAGTCTCTTTCAGTAGATTACCTGGAGACAACTCTTCTTGACATTAGAGCAGATCATGTTTCAATTATGGCTTTCCCTTGGACTTTGCCTGCAAATAGACTGATGGGTTTACTTCTCTTTTCATCAGGATTGCTGCTGTGGTCACTGTTATCTGGGCCAAATCTTTGAAAGGACTTCTCTCATAGTGCTTCTTTTCAAACCTCTTATCATCTGGAATGACTACTTAGATCTGCTATTACTTCTCATGCATAAGCTCTAGTGTTTTTGGTCTATTTGTGGAAGTATTCATAGAAAAAGTTCCTCTGAAGGTCAATACAAGTCTCTAACTGCTTCTTATAATTCTTTGTACACTCAAAAGTCTATATTTCATTTGGAATAGTAAAGATGCCCTTAGAACCAGGAACCCAGAATTATGATCAACTGATCACCTACTCCTTCTGGTCACCTTTGGGTTTTAATTCATAGTATTGGACACTTCTTGGACTTGTGTCTTTCTCCTGCTCGCTCTTCTTATCCAACTTTGGTCTTTTAGGGACTTTGGGATTTTGTGGATTATTCTCTGCTTCTGAATTAATTGATTAGACATAGAATCTTATTTGGGCTGATAAAGATTCTACTATCTTTCAGTATGAGAAAACATTGGAAATCAGTTCCAGATGACGATTACCAGTCACTGTAAGATTGCTGGACTCTTTCTAGAGCACTTTGCACCTCCTGGGCTCAGAATAAGACTTGTTCAACTATTAAGTGCTTTGGCTTAACTGATTAATCAATGAGAATAAGGATAGCATTGATGATGGTGGTCCCTTCTCTTTGTATCATGTGAAACAGTGGGCTCAGTCTTCTGCCATTCACAGTTACATTTGAATATGAGGTGAACATAATTATTGAAGCGCAAAAATGTGGTGGCAGTCTAGTTTGGCGGTGTGGTAAAGCACATAGAAGGAAACTGGAAAGATAGAGGGGTAGAAAATTAAGGTCAGGAGGTTTTAGTGTCTGGTGAAGGGCTTTAAATTTGATGGTAAGAATTTAAATAGCACTGGTGATAAGCAAGTAGGGAATGGTGGAAAGTATGGGAGATGAGGCATTATATGGCGGTGGTTAGTGAGTTATTAAAGTGTAAGTAGTTCAGTTCTGTGAGATGATGAGCTGGAAGCTTTGCATTTGCATGCGACTCAAGTGGGACAGAAAAGATCATTAGAATTGAAGGACTGAAGAAATATTTTGATCAAGATGTTGAAGGGATCAACAACTAAAATGTTGAAGTCCACAGGGAGATGGTGGGGGGTAGAGTAGAAAAGGTAAGTTTGTGGCAAAGCTGTTTGGGAAGTTGGGATAAAGGACATGATAATTGTCTTCAACTCTTTGAAGGACTACTGTGTACATAAGAAATTAGATATTTTATCCGTGGCTTCAGAGGTGGAAAACAAGGACCAAGGTGTGAATTATTTTTGTTATTTTTTTATAATTCACAAGGTGTGAATTATTTTTGTTGTTGTTTGGTCATTCAGTCATGTCTGACTCTTCATGACCCCATGGACCATACTGTCCATGAGGTTTTCTTGACAAGGGTACTGGAGTGGTTTACCACTTATTTTGTTCTCCAGTGGATTAAGGCAAACAAAGGTTAAATGATTTGTCCACAGTCATACAACTAGTGTCTAGATAGATTAAACTTGGGTCTTCCTGACTCCAGGTCCAGTGCTCTATCACTGAGCCACTTATCTGCCTCCTTGGTGTGAATTATAGGGAGTCAGATTTCAACCTGTTCAAAGGAAAATGTATGTTCAGAAGTGACTGAAATGTGGTGGGCTGCTTCAAGATGTTATGAATTCCTGGTATATAAAGTAACCGAACAGAAACTGAGCAGCCATTTGTCAGGTATAGCGTAAAAAGTCTTGGGTTTCAGATTGAAGTAAATGACTTCTACATTTTCTTGCTAACTCCAAGATTTTATTATTCCAAAAGACTTATGGCTTATCTTTTTTTTGTTAGAATTTAACCTCACAAGGCAGTAATATCGATATCCTCAAAATCAATGAAATGGAAATATGAATATAATTTTGCTATACTGGAGATTTTGTTCTAGAATTTGAAATTTCAAACATTTTTAAACAAGTGCATCATTTATATTAGGAAGCAAAGTCTGAAACAGATGGTGATCATTCAGTCTGTTCCTGTGATCTATTCTTAGTAGTGCTCCTGATTTACTTCAAACTTTGTGGCTGAATGTGTTGTCAGTTGCATAAAGACATGTTTTATTCCACAAAAGGTACTATGTACATAGCTAATAATCATTTCAAATATGATGCAATTACCTCAATTCACAGCACTCTTGTGCACAGGTTCGGTAGTGAAACAATTTGACATCTTTATTTAAAAAACTTTTGTCTTTAAATATAATATATATATTATATATATATATATATATATAATGATAAGCTGGGAACCATGATGTGGAAAAGAGATATGGTTCTTTAAAAAGAAGTCAGGATGTAAAAGTTGCAGAAAACTGCCAAGGGATGCTTTTAATGAGTACACTGTAAGTAAATTTTGACAAAGAGATGATGAGATGGGAGAACTAGAACTGAGTCAATCAAATCATTGAGAATTTTTTTTTCTGATTGAAGATTATTACAGAGTTTGTGAAAATAGAGAATTGGCACTCCCCTCCCACTCCATACACACTTCTTATGATGTTTATCTGATCTATTCCTCATGCTGGTTTGAGAATAATGAAGATTTCTATCACCAAAATCCAAATTTTCCAGAAAAGGAGATTTCTCCATCAAACTCCACATGAACTGACTCCTAATCTTTCCCCACTGTCTCTTCTCTTTCATTAGTTGCCCTATCCCTGAACTTGTCCATTCTAATTCAATCTACAGAGTTGTTTTAAGCATGCAACTGACATTTCTGACTTTGTCAGGAATTGTAAGAGTACAATTTATAGACGATATACTCTCATGGTACAGCATGGTAGAAAGGAGAATGTTACAAAATTAATTCAGTAGAATTGGTTTCTCTTCTTACTTTGGCCTTTGACTAACTGTGTGACCTCGAGTTATGGTGATCCAGGGTTCTTAAACTTCTTTATCTCATGGATGTTCATCTTGGCCATCTGATTAAGCCTATGGACCCTATCTTGGAATAAAGTTTTTAAATGCATAAAATAAAACACTTTGGATTACAAAGGAAACTAATTATGTGGACTAAAATTGTACCTTTTCCTGTTTAAGTTTTTGGTCCCCTGAAACTTATTCACAGATATCTTGGGGGGGTCTGTGGAATCTAAGTGAAGAGCTCTTTTTCTATGGAAATCAGTTGTTTTATTTTTAAAAATGAAAGAGTTAGACTAGTTGACTCCGACTTATCTAATCCTATCTCCTCCAGCTAGTTTCTGCTCAGGTACAGATTATATTTCTGAGGTCCTATCCACTTCTGCAAATCCATGATTCTTTAAGGTCCCTTCCAATTCTAAGATGCCAAGATTTCATGATATATATTGGGAACAGATGGTAATGTATGGTGTTCTAGGCACAACACCATAACATAGATCTGCATACAAAAACTTGAGTTATGTTACTAGGATTTTCTGGATAAAAAGTTTCCAGACACAGGCAGATATCAAACTTAGTAACTTCAGGTGCTGATGAAATGCAAATATAAAACAACCTTTTCTTATTGATATAATGTTAAGGTCATCTCAGTATAATGAATTACCTTATGGTGTGACTTTACTACCTATTATGGAGCACTTGATCTATTAGCATATAGAAATTACATCCCAGAAGGTAAATGAGTCATTAATATGCAAACAATTCTAGCAGACTGAAGACCAGCATGTGAGGAATGTTTTCGCTATTTAATGTAATGTGACAGATTGTCAAGAATCCAAGTATAGAGAGTTTAGCATTAGCCTCTACTTGGATATCAAATTGATAAGTAGCCTGTCTTGACATTCCAAGAAGACTATAGTCTTGATCCAATAACTAATCATATCCATTTTTAATAGTATCCAACTGTACCTATGTGGTATAGTGGAAATAGTCCTTGATTTATAGTCACTGGGCCTGAGTTAGAATCTGTGCATTTTAGTGGATTATAGGCTCAATGTGAGTCAGCTGTATGATAGGGAAGTCAAGAAAGTTAATGCAATAATAGGCCATATTAAGAGGCCTACTGTTGAGGACTACGAAGGTGAGAATATTGATAAATTCTGTCCTAGTCAGACCACATTTGATTTACTGAGTCTAATTCTGAATGCCTCATTTTAGAAAGGAGGAAGGGAACAAGCATTTATAAAATGCCTACTGTGTGCCAGACAAAGTGCTACACACTTTGCAAATATTATCTCATTTTTGTCCTCACAACAACCCTGGGAGGTAAGTACTTTTATTATCTCTATTTACAGTTGGAAAAACAGGCAAACAGAGGTTAAGTGATTTGCCCAGGGTCATACAGCTAGTAAGAGTCTAAAACTGGATTTGAACTCAGGTATTTCTGACTCCAAGTCCAATGTCTATCCACTGTGCCACCCAGCTGTCTCTGAGAAGAATTTTGAAAAACTATAAAGCTTATTGAGGAAGGCAATCAGGAGAGTGAAAGCTCTTGAGTTTATACCACATGAGGGACAGTTGAAGGAAATGGAGATATTTTGACTTGTTTTATCTTTGAATTTTATCCCCAGCACATCACACAGTTCCCGGCACCTTGTAGGAACTTGGCAATATTTGTTGATTTTCTTATAATAGAAGACTAAAAGGTGGGGGCTGGGGGAGGTGGGTTGTAATAATCTTCCTGTATTTGAAGAACAGTCACAAGGAAGAAGGATTTGCTTTGTTCTTCTTCACTTCGAACTAGGAGTAATGGGTGGAAGCTGCAGAGACCAATTTAGCCATGGAGTAAAGCAAAGAAACAAAACCAAAGAAAACAACTTCTCAACAATTAAAGTTATATGTAATATGTTTCTTCAGAAGATAGTGGCTTTCTCATCACTGGAGGCCTTTAAACAAAGGCTAGATGACCACTGGTTGAATGTGTACGTGTGATTCTTTTTCACGTAAAGGTGAGGCTGACTGAGCTCTGAGGACCCTTCCATCTTTAAGAGAATAGGAATCTAGACTCTTCCACACAAGTCATTTAATCCCTCTGTGTTTCCATTTCCTTATATGCAAAATGTGTCACTATGATGTAGAAGGGAATCATGTTCTGGTAAAGGTTGGGCTATCAGGGTCAACAAATCATGGCCTATGAGCCAAATCTGGCCTGAAACCCATTTCTGTCCAGCCTCTGAGCTAAGAATTTTTTTTCCTTTGAAATTATTAAATAAACATTAAATAAATTAAATATTAAAATATTCAAAATTTAAACTTTAGTTAAAATTTAGAAGTATTTATATATTAAGTAAATGTTAAATTAAATATTAAACTATTTTAAAATTATTTTTAAAAAAAACATTCTTAGCTTGTGAGTCATACAAATATATACAGGGGTTCAGATTTGGCTGGCTGGTCTTAATCTGGTGACCCCTGGAATAAATGCCCCGAAAGTTGCCTTCCAATTCTCAATCTAAAACCTTTCATCTCCAAGTTTTTCTTTTAAAGGTGTTGGCATTGTTTTAGACTTAACAGGAGTGAATACTTGCCTGGATTCTCTAATTCTAATGATTACTCAAAATTGTACTCATCTTGCTGTTTGTGTTTGGCAGCTTGCAAACACTATGTCAAGTGCCAAAATAAGTATCTCATCTTTTAGTGGTACTTGAATTTTTTAGAGCCTGAATACACTGTAAGACATAGCCCCATGGTTGTTGAATAGTGTTTTTTCCCTGTAAAAAACAAAACATAATTTAGTTATCCTGACAGATTTTCCTAAACCAGTAACAGTGATCTGTTGAACACTTCTCTGGGGAAACATTAACAAACTATGGAACTATACATTTTAATGTGTGCTTGTGTTTACATTATAATAAGCCCTCAGAATCTTTTCAGTGAGCTAAACTAATTTGCCACCATTTAAGCTCAATGATCGCAACTCTCTAGGCTGGCTTAACTAGTTGTGTTCATTGGTATGGTAGAAAGAGAATTGGCCTGGGTCTAGTCACAGCTCCACCATTTTCGAACTGGGTGACACTGGGCAAGTCCGAGTCTCAGTTTCCTCAACAACAAAGTGAGGATAATGATTATTGCCCATCTACCTCACAAAGTTGTGAGGAAAAAAAAATAACTCAATAAACCCATAAGGGCTAGAGAAATATCTTTCTTCTCCTGTCTATCCACAACATTGTTGTGAGGCTCAAATGAGAAAATTGGATGTAAAAATGTCCTAAAAACTGTAAAACACTATCCAAATCAATATAAGGCATTATTGTTGCTATTAGTGAGCTGGGGGGTCCTTCTGTCTCCTTTGGGATCAAAGAGAAAGATGCTTTTAAAAGGATGCCATTTCAGTTGCTTGGTTACTTGATACCTTTCTTGTTCATTTAGGACAGAAACTAACTCATGTCTTCTCTTTTTAGTCACCATAAATACAGGTTTATGTCTTGTTATTTCTCTGCATCTCCCTATAGTATGTAGCAAAGTGCTTTGCAACTAGCAGCTACTCAATAAATGCCATTGACTGAATGGCTAATGTCTTTCAAACCACAAGATGAACTTATGCCACACAAATTTTCTAGCCCAGTGCCTTGAGTGCATTCCCCAGATATTAGTATTTAATACCATTTAACAGTTTGTCGTAAAACCTGTCATTCAGACATTCCCTATTCCTAGACCCCTCCCCAAAGTCCCAAGATTCTAGGGTCACTTGGACTCAATCTGATCTTGGGGGCTGATGCTCTTTGGCTGGTTTCCCCCAGCTGGAGGTTGTTCCAAGAAAATCTTCAAATATAGCTCATGCTGAGATTTTCAGAGATGTGAGTGAAAGAAATCCCCAGTTCTTGTATAAAATAGTGAATGCATAGCAGATAGGAAATAACTTTTATTTCAACCCTATAGAAAATGTACAAGATATAAAAACAACAGAAAATATTCATAGGTAACTCCAGGAAGAAAGTGTGAACTCAGTGATGCCAAAAGAGTAACATTACATTGTAGAGCTATTGTGGTACAGTTGAAAGAACACTAGCTCTAGAGTCAGGGGCTTCTGGTTCAAATAATGCTTCTATTCCTTACTTCCTGTGTGACTTTACCTTTTTTGGACCTCAGTTTCCTTATCTGTAAAATAAGTTGGACTAGATTGCCAGTCAGGTCCCTTAAAGATGTATAGTTGTGATCTTATGGTCCTGATGAATCCTTATCTCTCACACAAGATCCTTCTAAGATTTACCATGCCCTTGGTGGTTTGGACTTCACATGAAAAGTGACTATAAGGCTATATATATATATATATATATATATATATATATTTATACTATATATATATTTTTTCCATTGGACTGAACTCTGAAAATCACTCATAATAACAGCAATGTGGATGAGCTCTTGCCTTCTTACTTCCCAAGTTTGGTTTTCAACTTTGCTGCTGCTCTAGCTACAGAGCACTGGTGATCTTTTCTTAAGAGATATATTACTCAGAAAATCTTACCTCTAAAAAGTCAAGTCCATGAACTCTCAAATTCAAAATTATATTTCAATGAATTCCCAAGGCTAGTGCTGCCCAGGGGATCTCTTCTCCAGGGAGGCTAGATTCTGAGATCAAGCTATCCAGCAGGAAAAAAAAAAGATCCTCTTCTACACAATACGTTTGGGTTTAGGAACATGATGCATAAATTCTCCTTTTGGTTCAAATGACAAAGCTCATATCTATCCCTGCCATGCAAAGGCTTCCCTACTTATCCTAGGAGCATTAATTTTGTCTGAGCAGAATAAATGCTTTTTCATTCATTCAACATGATATTCTTCTGCCTCAAATTAGCCATTACCAATTCTTGGGAAAAGTCAGTTGTGTGCGACGCACATGTTTCTGCCCAATCCCAGGACAAAGACTTGCTTTATTTACTTGGGTCTGAGGATAAAGAGCAAAGGTCTGTTAGCTCATTTTTATATTTCAAGACAAGAAAGGTCTTTCCTTTTGCAAGAGTACTCTTCTTCCCACAGTCCTAGCCAATCATCTTGGAAGCAGCCCAGCTCCTGAAATCTAGTCAAGGATTGTGTCCTGTCCTCACAATTCGGCATCAAAGTGCAATCCCACATTCTTCATGGGAAAATGCCCATCAAAAGTCCCAAAGAGATAGCACTGTCTAAACTCCTGTAGTTGATTGCAGGGCTCCCCTGCCCCTTTCTAAGTTAAAAATGTTTTTAGTTCACAGTTTTTTGGAAATGTCATTTAGTTGTTGACATAAAACCAGCATTTGTCATGCAGTAGAAGCATCACTGGGTTTACAGTTAGAGGACCTGAATTAAAAAAAAAAACACAAAAAACCCCGAAAAAACCCCCCTGAACTTGCCACTTACCACCTGTATGATCTTAAATGAGAATGAGTTTGTCACTTTCCGTCTCTGGGCATTAGTTTCTTCATTTGTGAAATGAAGGGGTTTGACTAGGTGACCTTACAGTCTCTTCCAGCTCTGAATCTGTGGTCCAATGATCTCTACCTGGCACATTACTCTTCTTTGTCACTTTCAGGGCTCAATTAAAAGGTTGTTCTCAAGAAAGGGAACAATCACCATGGGTACCGCCTAGAAGGGCAAGGCACAGTGAGAGTAGGAATAAAGCAGATCCCCTGTGGGCTGATTCTAGTCTAGAAAGTGGTGACATCACATAATGAGAAAAATGAAAAGCCTGAGAGACAGGGTTTCTGGGTAATTAATAAGGTTAGCAGATAATCAACAAATTTGGGTGAGTAGTTCTCATGGTAACCAAAGGCCCTGCAAGGAGGCCATTGAATATTTAAACACCTTTGGAAAAGAAGGCGTCCTTGAGGGTGAAAATCTACTCTGATTAGTTAACGATTAATGAGAATGAATGTTATAATATAAGAGGTGGGCTTTTTCTAATGAGGGGCTGGGGCACTGAACTCTGATCCTGTCAGCACTTTCCCAGTTCATTCTGCTTCCAGCAATTTATACAAAAGAATCTATTCTTCACCCAGTTCTCTCTGAGTAGAGCAATGGTGGGGTTACAATGAGAATTCTACCTAGATAAGATGGTCTGGGTGGGGGGAATTTTTGGGCCAGATCAGAAATATCTTTGAGAGGATGGGCTTTGAATTAACAAGCAAAAAGAGAGAGGATCTTTGGGTCTCATTTGTACAATTAGTTATTAATATAAGAAAATCATTTTTCTCTAATAACAGCAATAAAGGAGATTTATAAAGTGCTTTAAGTTTGACAGAAGAGTTTATGTATAGTGTCTCGTTTGATCCTCACAACCCTGTGAGGGGGGTGTTAATGTAATCTCCACTTTACAGGTGAGGAAACTGAGATGGCGCAGTTAAGTGACAATGAATTTTTTTTTTTCTTGCACTCCAGTGTAGCTTTCTTTCTTTTCTTTCTTTCTCTCTTTTTCTCTTTCTCTCTCCCACTCTCTCTTTCTCTCTTCTCTCTTCTCTCTTTCTTCTTTCTCTCTTTTTTTCCTCTCACTCTCTTTCTTCTCTTTTTCTTTCTCTCTCACTCTTTCTCTGTTCTCTTTCTCTTTCTCTCTCTTTCCCTCTTTCTCTATCTCTTTGTCTCTTTCCCTCTCTCTCTTTCTTTCTCTCTCTCTTTTTCTTTCTTTCCCTTTCCTTTCTTTTTCCTTTTCCTCTTTTCCTCTCTCCCTCTCCTTCTTTTCTTTTTCTGCCAGGTCTTTCTGACTACTACTGTCTGTTATGACTGGGGTTCTTAGCTTTCAGTGTATGTATAGATTTCAGATATATATTTTACTAACTTATAACTGAAACTTAGTAAGCAACACCAGGCTGCCAAAGGAATCCATGGCACACAAAAAAGCTAAGAATCCTACCCTATGTTGCTTCTTATGCACACACAAGAGAATGATATAAAATGTTAAAAGTGAAAAGGAGCTAAAGAGACCATGTAGTCCAACATCCTCCCTCCTTCCTCCTGAATCTCTTTTGTCTATTAGGCAACAGAGATAAGGAGGTTGTCACTTGAGGAAAGTTACTGAGGTGGCGAGGTTGAGATTAGAAAACAAATATTCTCGCTTCTAGCCCTGTGCTCTTTTACCACAATATGCCATCTATATAAGACAAAGTAAACCCTTCTGAGCTCTGCATCATAGAGCTTTTGTTCTGTGATTAATAGCTTTGCCACCATCCTAATTCAAGACTTGATCTCATGACCCCTTAGGCCTCAATGTTTGCTGCTCAGAGAACAGAAAATGCACATCTTCCATGTTCATTAAATGAAGGAAAGAATTAAGCACTTATTTAGTGCTTCTTATGTATCAGGTACTGTGTTGAGTACTTTACAGATATTATTCAGATTTGATCCTCACAAACCCTGGGAGAAGTAAGTTTTACAGTTGAGGCAAAGAAAAGTTAAATGATTTGCCCAGGGTCATACAGCTGCTAAGCATCTGAATTTGAACTCGAGTCTTCCTGGCTTCAAGTCCAATGCTTCATCCACTACATCACATTGGCTTTTTTACCCCAAATATTAGGGTATTTCAGTGTATGCAAATACCATAATCAGAGAGTGAGTGCAACTGAGGGTGTGACACTGAGCTCCATCTACCAACAAGTAGGGTACTAGATGAAACATGTATCATTAACTTTTTATGCTGACAGCCAGTGTCCAATGACATGGTAGAAAGCACTAGACTGGGACTGTACTTGAAGGGATGTTACCATGGATAATTTAGTCTCTCTCTACATAAATTTAAGAGTAAAATTAAACTCAATTCAAACATTAAGCATCTACTAAATGAGGCACAGTGGTAAACACTACAGATGCAAAGCATTAGCTTGAAAGCCCCTGGTCTGAAGGACCTTTCATTTTCCAGGTGAATTAAGATACCTTTTCTACTAGCAACAGTCTTATATTTACTGAACACAGTACTTACTGAAAGGAAGAATGAATAAGAGATTGCATGAAGTCTCTTCTACCTGTAAAATATGATTCTATTTCACTGCCTAGTCCTGGGCCATACCAAAGCCCTCTTTGAGGACATTTTCCCAGATTCGTCAAGACATAACTAAAAAAAAATGTCATTCCTTGTTTGTATTATGTATGTGTTCTTGAAGAATTGGGTTTAATTGGATTGGGGCAGTGGCAGTAGGGAGGGAAGAATAAATTAAATAGTCATGTAAAGACAATAAGAAGTGTAGTATAATAGATAAATGTCTGACTTTGGAATCATGAAGGTCTAGATTCAAGTCCTGCCTCTGATACATTCCCTGGATGATCATGGATAAGTTAACTAACTCTATCAATGCCTCTGACAATTCTCTAAGACACAGATGAATTGCTAATCTGCATCTTTGGAGAGTTTCCTCCCCAGAAACTCACTGTATCAATAAAATTCATGGGTCTAGACCAAAATTAAGAAAAAAAAATGAACAACAATCATTTATCATGGGTGACCATTCCCAAATTTATCTCTTTTGTAATTTGAGATTCTTGTTTATTTATTTTCTGTAAAGTGGACTATACATTATTGGGCCAAACAGAACAAGCTTTGCCATCATCATCCATATTTCCTACTCCTCTTCATTATCATCATCATCTGTAACTCAGAGAAATATTAAACTAGATTATCTTCTGGCATTTAAAACAACCACTGACACACATAGTAACTTCAGGACAGCTTCTGAACATGGCAGAGTGTCCTACTATTTTGAAAGAGTTAAATATAATTTTTCAAGTGAAATATCAGAGAAATATGTAGTCTTATGACAACTCATTTTCATTGCAGGAAAATTTGTTGTAACACTCTAGCCTTTCAGGTGGTTCCAAACCTTATGCTTATCCGAAGGTATGCTTATCCAAAAAAGCAGGCAAGCAGCATCCTAGAATAGCACTAAAGCAAAGAAAAAAAGGAGAAAAGAAGGAAAAAAGGGTAGAAAATAATTCAGAATTCCTCATTTTCCCCCTTTTCTTCATTCTTATCTATGTGACAGCACTGGAATGAAACAGATACATTTGGGCATGTCATGAATAGGGAAGAAAAAAGTCCCATAACAAGTAGAAACATATCATTAGCAATTTAAATGTGAAGTGCTTATCACCAGATCTTAGCACTAAGAATAGTTTTTTCCCCTTGTCTACATTAGCATCCTCCTTTCCCTTGATATACTTTATCACCTTCCCAGTGAATTGTAATGGTGTGCTTGACCTAATTGAGTTCAGCACAGTAGAACTGGTGTTTAAGCCAATACCTCAACTCAGTCACTAAAATGTTACTGAAGGTAGGGGTTCCCACCTGTTAAGGGCTTATGACAACCTATCATCACTTGGGTGTGACATCGATTTTTGGAATTTATGTGAATCAAATTGTTCTGAAATTGAGCATTTTATGTCCTTTGAGATAACTGGAGAGACCTTTGAGTTTTATAAAAAGGAAAAAAAAATAAGGATTGGGGAATCTCACAGACTGTGCCTTTTGTGTCTGTACACACTAACCAGTTAACTTGTCATGACTATTGTTTGGCCTCTATAGTACACTATTTGATCCATTCCGTTAAACAGTTACCAATGAACTGGTAACAAGTAGATGAGGCACATGGGTGAATATAGTTTGGATGTATAAATCTGTAGTCCACTGTATCCCTAGGGCAACATCATAGAGTAACTCACAATTTGAGGTAAATGACTCATTATTTCAAAGACTTCACAGAGCTTACATTCCATAATAATAGGGATAGGAATGTTACAAATGGCTTATTCTTGTTTTCCTCAGGCTTTATGTTAGTGACAGATTTAAGTGTCAATCTAGTGATTAAGGTAAATTAATAGGATCAGAGGGACCAAATCCTTTTTTGGAGCAAAATGGTCCAAGTTGAAATTGGGCTCCACTTGGCCATAAACCAATGGCCGGCTTAGGTTTCTGGGATATGTTATAATGCTAAAGTAGAATAGAAAAGTCAGATACGGATATTGACCCCAACCCCTGATTCAGAGATTTCCTTTTCAACTACCATCTTGCCCCTGCCTCCCCATTGCAAGACTTTGTGAAGATGAGATTCTCAGTTCCATCTCATAAAACATTTGGTGATTCCAGCCCTAAAGAAATTGTCCCAATTCAACAAGTAAACAGGAGATTGTATTAACATAGTAGCTTGACTCTCAATGTTATGCCCTACTCATTAGATTATCTATAATATGTTCATCTCTCATCACTGTAAAGCTCTTTCCCTGAACATTCCTAATTTGTTAGTGTCTGTGCAGCAACTCTGAAATGTTTGGAAAGTGAAGCACTATATGTGGTATGGTGGTCATTTTATTGACCAAAACATTTAATGGAACTGAATCTCCATTGCCTCTTCCCCCATCCCCAGCTCTACCCAGCTTCAGTAAAAATAGAGAATTTCACTACACTAAGACAACCAAATCAGTTTAATTTCTCTGGTAAGCTCTCCAGTAGGCATGCTAATTTACTGTTTCCTGGGGTTAGCTTCTCATTTCAATAATCTTGAAGAATACAAATGAAAATTAAAGGTTACTAATTTCCTAGTTTTTAATAGGATTAAGAGGTTAGTAAACTTTGGCTACCTATGGTCAAGAATAGTATCCATAATAGAATGGTTGCTAAAATTGACTGATAGTATTATAATGCAAACACTAATGAAATCTCCCTTGGGTACTGCTTTGTAAAGTAGATTGATTTCTATATAAATATTGTACTTGTGGATAAGTGCATATAGTACCTGGCTATTAACAACCATAAGCCAAACCATTCCCTTTCTGGTTGCCACCTTGGGTCTGTAACTTAGAAGTCTTAGAAGGCAAAACAGCTATGTCAGCCATTTTTGGGGTGTAGAACTACTCATTGCCCTTGTCAGTGTACCTTTTTGGCTATGTAGATGGACAGGAAAAATAGATTATTAGTTCTAGGGCTCCATTTTAACATACTCTTAATATAAAATATGTACTTAAAGGCTATAATTTGAAAATGGAAGAAGTCAAGAGAAATATTAAATATTAAAATTAAATATAATCAGGTTATGTCACTTAAATTCCCTTACCAATTTGTGGTTTTATTTTTAGGATATTGTACTTTTATTTATTCTATTCATCAACTAAAGGAGATATGAACTATTAAATGGCAATACACCCTAAAATAAACAAGTACAAATATTTTAGACACAGTAATTGAGAGACTTTGTAAGGACTATGGTTGGGCTAGATTGGGAGAGGACCTGCAAATATCTGTAGTTAGTACTGATTCTTTGGGTTATAAGAGGCAGCTGCCTATAGGCAACTAAGTGCTACAATGAGTTGACCTCTAGGCATGGAGTAAGGAAAACCTGAGTTCAAATATGACTTCAGACACTTTAAAGGTATGTAATCCTGAATAGGTCACTTAACCTCTGTCTGTTTCAGTTTTCTCATTTGTAAAATGGAGATAATAATAGTAACTACTTCCCAGGGTTGCCATGAGGACCAAATGAGATAATATTTGTAAAGTGCTTAGCCCAGTGAAAAGTCAAGAAGGCTCATTTTCATGAGTTCAAATCTGGCCTCAGACACTAGCTGTGTGATGCTGGGCAAGTCACTCAACCCTGTTTGCCTCAGTTCCTCATCTGTAAAATGACCTGGAGAAGAAAATGGCAAACCACTTCAGTATCTTTGCCTAGAAAACCCTAAAAGAGGTTACAAAGAGTCAGACATGACTAAAAAAAAAAAACCTAAAGGTGCTTAATAAATGCTTATTTCTTTCCTTCCTGAGAGCATATTCAAGGCATTTGCCTGAGGCTGGTAATTGGTGTAATAGGCATAGTTAGGAACCAATAATTGCTTATTTTAGAATGTATTAAGAGCAGAGTTTGAACATGCAGAGAATAGTAAATGGATATAAAATGAATACATTATTGTGGTTTGAGTGATGGTATTAATAAGAGACTGAGAGAGCACATAGCATGTTGTGAGTGTTTTGTGAATGACTCTGGATACTGATCCCTAGAGGTTTGGGGTTACATTTGACTTAGAATGCATGAGGGAGGGAAGTAAAAGATTGAAGCATCATGTGGACAGGTAGAAAGCATGTGATGGTAAGATTGACTGCATTGTCAACCTTTTTGTCCTCACCAAAGATTAGTTACAATTCTGGGACCAGTAGTGATTATCTTATAAGACAACATACCATGAGAAAAAAAAAAGGGATGTCCTCTTCACAAAGTATATATTTAACAAGGTTTGTTGAATGAATGAATGAACACTGACATAGAGCCATCTTGCTAGGTCAGCCTTGTTCTGCCAAAGGATAGTGGGTAGATGAAGCTCTTATGGTAGAGGAAATGATATTGGCAAGACAATGAATTTCAATTTAGTAAACATTTATGAAGCATATACTATGCTCCAGGCACAGTGAAGGCATTGGAAATATGAAATGACTAAGTTGATACAGCCTGTACTGACAAAAGCCACCTGATATCCTAGGATCCAGTGGTGTTGCTGAACAGATCTGGAGTATGGAGACCTTGGTTTGAATCCTTCTTCAGGATGGATCGTGAGTAAGTCCTTTAACCTTTTAGAATCTGTTTACTTTTCTCTAAATTAGCAATGGTCTTATTTGTATAACCAGGGGTTGCACTTATACTACATACTTCACAGGTTCTTGTGAGAAACATGCTTTGCAAGACTTAAGACACTATAAAAATATAAGTTATTAATTTTGGATCAATAGTGTAGCTGACTTATGGCACAGATAACTAAGAGTAATAGCTATATCACATAGTTCACTCACTTGTGATTTTATATAAAACTAATATTTCTCCATTAACTTAGCCTTAATTTCTACTACCTACTGCAATTTAGTCCTCTGACTACAGAAGGCTTAAAAATTTAACTATGTCCTAAGGGTAGTGGATATCTCAACTACATCAACTATGCCTTTCTGTTGCCCCACAAAGAATAGTGCTCTTGCCTAAAAGCATTATTGGTGGTACCAGGCACCTGCTGAATCCTAGAACAAAAAGAAAGACAAGTGGTGGCCACTGGAGAGAAGTCTTGGGAGATTTTGTTTTCATCTTCATGTGAGAAGTCAGGTGGCTCTGAAAGACTAGAGAATTAAAGAGACTTGCTTGACTTGTAATTTTCTTAAGAAAGTAGTTGACTTGATGATAGGTTACATGGAACTAGAAGTTAATGGGGATTGGTGGGGAGGGAGGGATAGAACACTGCTTCTCCCCATCCCACTTTGACTGGCAGAGGCCCACGGGATAAGGCATGATGGGTGGGATGGGGAGGGTGTGAGGAAGAAACACTATCTTTGTGAATCTATGGAATTATGTGATCAAAGAGTTAAAGTCAAAAGAGGCCTAATCTGAATCTTTCCCGGCTCCCTTCATTTTACTGACGAGGAAACTGAGATTCAGAGAGGAGAAATTCCTTGCCTAAGGTCACACAAGACCACACAGTGACAGAGCCTAGATTCAAACTCAAATCCTCTGAATCCAGATCCAGGAGTCTTTGCAAATAGGGAATTGTGCTCAGCATAAGAGGGAGTTCTACGAATAGTTTCTCAAATTTCCTGAATGGGCATCGGAAGTTAGAATGGAGGTTGAGTTAGAAAAGTCCTTCAAAGAGTATTTGAACACTAAAAGTGTATCTCACTCATCAGAGTGATCTTGAACTTATTAAACTGAGGTTAAGTTAAGTTTAGTTTAGTTTAACTGAACTTTTCCTTTATGACTTACTTTCTCACTCATGAGCTCTTTTTATAGCTCCTGGGTTAAGGTTTTAATTTCTTTCTTTAAGCACCTAATTGTATAGTTTCTGGTCCGTTCTCAGTTTCTCCCAATCTGGGCTGTGTTTATCCAGCTGGTCAGAACTTACCCTGTCTCCTGGCAACCAATACCTGATGCAAAAAAGAAAGGTGTGTGTGTGGTTGTGTAGATGCTATGTTTCCTGAATCTGCTGTAGCCTTCTGTTTGGCCCCATGTTTCTTTTCCTTTTCCTTTTTGTTTTTTTTTTTTAAACTAAATTTTATTGATATATTTTGTTTCCTCTCGCTTAGATTTTCCCAATTCCCACTCTCTGTCCGCTGCTCTTGGCAACCTGCTTCATTCTGCCCCATCTCAATATTTTTTCTTCCTTCAGTGTTTTATAAACCAGCAAGCTAAATAGAACAAATTTCCATCAAGATTTTACAGCAGTTTCTTCACAGTATCCATTTTGGAAGATCCTAGCAAAGAGAGGTACTAAAATCATCAAAAATTTGGTTAGAATGTCTTTATTTTTTGTCTTCATTCTCAATTAAGAGTATATGACAGAGAAAATGATTAATGCTAACATACTGTTACAGTACCCTTTCCCTTAAAATGCCTATAAATAAGTTCGTGCAAAGCAGCCTTTTTGTATTCGCCATAGAATGATAAAAAAATAAAGTATTTCACTCCAAAACAATTCTCTTTAAGCTCAGAAACTATTTTGCCTTTTCTTTATTTAAAACAGCCAAAGTGAATTATGTATGAGGCCTGTATGAATTGTCAGATAAGAAGTTAGCATTCTGACCCTGACCCCCAAATTATGTAGTTCCCAGATATTTAGTACTTATTTATATTTGCTGTATATGTTGTTCCCCTCTCTTGTTCCTCTCCCCCCAAGTAAAATATTAAGAGCACCAAGGGCATGAACTGGCTTTATTTATTTATTTTTTTATTTTTGTATCACGATACCTGGCACATAATAGGCACTTGATAAATGTTTTTTTTTTTTTTAATTCATTTGAACCTGAAAGCTGGAACAACACACACACAAAACATGCTCCCAGGGGAAAAAGAGAGGAGAATTCAGTCAACTAAGCGTTAACTGCAACTTTGCACATTGTATCCATGCAAGAACCAGGTAAAGGCAACATCACCAAGGTGTTTTAATAATGTTTCAAAAATTGCCTTTTTTCATCAATAAATATATCTTGAGTGCTTTATATACGTCTATCACTGTTCTAGGACTGCTAAAGAAATGTAAGATTTTGAAGAGCCCAAACCAAGTCATAGCAAGTGTAGCAACAATCCTTGTTAGGTAGAGAAACAAGAGAAAGGTGCCTGGAAACTGGAGAACCATGAGGAAATGAGTGGGGATTGGGAGGAAGGCATGCATTCCAAGTACTGAGAGCAGCAGGAGCTAAGGTTTAAAGTGGATGGTGAACATAATTTGATTAGAGGGTAGTAAGGAACAATTACTTTTTAAAAAATGTGTAATAATCATGAATTGGTTGCTTGTCATCTAAAACTACATTATAAAATGTATACTACAATCAAAGATCCCATGACTTGATTAATTTAGTTAAAGCACATACTAAATGCCCATCTCATTTCTGCAGCAATAGTTGCTGGTGATAAAAGACAAAAAAAAGTCTCCAAAATGAACTTATAGTTCATTTATACTCCTTGCTATTTGTTTATCTAGAGGGTTTCTACATTGAAGTCACTGAGTTAAACATTTTGGACAGAATCATTTTTTTGGTGGTGGAAACACCCTTCTACCAAGAAGCAAAAAGGTCCTTCCTTTCAGATGAAAAGGAAGATGTACAAATGGAAAGCCATGAATTCAATGGTTCTCTCTTCTTTGGGAGCAGTGTTGGTATAATTATTTCAGATCATCTCTCCTTTTTTTTTTTCACTCTGTGTTCTAGTTAAACTCACCTACTTGCTGTTCCCTGCACATGACTTTCCATTTCCCACCTCCATGACATTGCCCAGGCTGTGTTCCCCATTTTCAGAATTCCCTTCTTTCTCCCTTCTCTAGTTTAGAACCCTTGGATGCCTTCACAGCATAGCTAAGGAACACTTCTTTGCATGAGCCCTTTCCTGATTCCTCTACTCTAATTGTTAGCACTTTCTACCTCTTGAAATTGCTTTAAAATAATTTGCATATACTTTCCATTGCTCTTTGTTCACAATGTATCTTCCCAGTTGAATATAAATTCCTAGAGGGTAGAAATTTTCATTTTGTCTTTGTATCCTATCACCTAGCATGTTGCCCTAAACATTGGAGGTGTTTAAAAACACAGGTTGAATTGAATTTAGTCCTGGACCAGAAAACGTCTCATGCATGCAGTCAGTGTATTGACAGAATCATCTGCTTGGTTTACTAAAAATCATTCTCTGAGTTCTGCACGGCTTTTACATTTACAGTACATTGCCACATTTGTCAAATATCTCTATTCTCAAGGGAATCCAGGAACAGATAAAGAGGCACAAAGATAAGTATACTTAGAAACTGTTCTTATAAGCAAACTATTTTATTTGGTCTAGTTTTTGGATGGTAATTATATTTATGCTGTGAGTAGGATATAGAAACCTGACAGAACTGTAACTAAAGCAACAGAAAAGCCATTAATTATCATTCAGCAAAGTAAGAATTTCATTTTGTTTATTCTATTTCTCATCACTATTATGCACTAAACAAAAGGATTATCCAATATTCAGACCAATGAATAGTAAAAAAAAAAGTTTATAATTTGCTAAACACTTCAGAATGTCTATTTTCACTTAATATAGCTTATTATTGTAATATACATTTTTGTAACATTTTAGTTAGACAATTTCCTGATTTTATTGCCTTTTTATTAAGATATATCATAGAGTAGTAATTAAATGTGTAAAGCTATCTATCCAGTATTTTATCAATTAATTTATTTTTAGTTTTCAACATTCACTTCCACAAGATTTTGAATTCCAAATTTTCTCCCCATCTCTCCCCTCCCCCATCCAAAGACAACATGCATTCTGAATACCCCTACCCTCAATCTGCCCTCCCTTCTATCAGCCCCCACTTATCTTATCCTCTTCCCCCTCTATTTTCCTGTAGGACAGGATAGATTTCTATACCCCTTTGCCTGTATATCTTATTTCCCAGTTGCATGTAAAAACAATTTTTAACATTTGTTTTTAAAACTTTGAGTTCTGAATTCTCTCCCTTCCTCCCTCCCCACCCAGCCTCACTGAGAAGGCAAGCAATTAGATATAGGTTATACATGTGTAGTCATGCAAAACACTTCCATAATATTCATGTTGTGAAAGACTAACTATATTTCCCTCCATCCTATCCCCCCATCCATTTTTTCTATTCTCTCCTTTGACCCTGTCCCTCTTCAAAAGTGTTTGCCTCTGATTACCTCCTCCCTCAATCTGCCCTCCCTTCTATCATCCTCCCCTCTTATCCCCTTTCCCCCTATTTTCCTGTGGGTTAAGATAGATTTCCACACCCAAATGAGAGTAAGATTCATTCATTCCCTCTAACCTCCCCCCTCTTCCCTTCCACTGTAAAAGCTTTTTCTTTCCTCTTTTATGTGAGATAATTTACCCCATTCTACCTGTCCCTTTCTCCTTCTCCCAGTACATTCCTCTCTCACCCCTTAATTTTATTTTTTAGATATCATCCCTTCATATTCAACTCACCTTGTGTGCTCTCTCTCTCTTTCTCTCAATATATATATATATATATATATATATTCCCTCCAACTACCCTGAGAAAGGTCTCATGAGTTACAAAAATCATCTTTCCATGTAGGAATGTAAACAGTTCAACTTTGATAAGTCCCTTATGATTTCTCTTTCCTGTTTACCTTTTCATGCTTCTCTTGAGTCTTATATTTGAAAGTCAAATTTTCTATTCAGCTCTGGTCTTTTCATCAAGAGTACTTGAAAGTCCTCTATTTCACTGAATATCCATTTCCCCCCCCCCCCTGAATGATTATAACTGGTTTTGCTGGGTAGGTGATTCTTGGTTGTAGTCCTAGCTCCTTTGCCCTCTGGAATATCATATTCTAAGCCTTCTGATCCCTTAATGTAGAAGCTGCTAAATCTTGTGTTATCTGATTGTGTTTCCACAATATTTGAATTGTTTCTTTCTGGCTGCTTGCAATATTTTCTCCTTGATCTGGGAACTCTGGAATTTGGCTATAATAGTCCAGGGAGTCCTCTTTTTTGGATCTCTTTCAGGTGGTGATTGGTGGATTCTTTCAATTTCTATTTTACCCTCTGGTTCCAGAATATCAGTGCAGTTTACCTTGATAATTTCTTGAAAGTTGATGTCTAGGCTCTTTTTTTGATCATGGTTTTCAGGTAGTCCAATAATTTTAAAATTCTCTTGCCTGGATCTATTTTCCAGGTCAGTTGTTTTTCCAGTGAGATATTTCACACTGTCTTTTATTTTTTTTCGTTCTTTTTGTTTTGTTTTATAATTTCTTGATTTCTCATAGAGTCATTAGCACCCATTTGCTCCATTCTAATTTGTTTTTTGTTTTTTTGGGGGGCTTTTTGGTGAGGCAGTTGGGGTTGTTACTTGCCAAGGGTCACACAGCTAGTAAGTGTCAAGTGTCTGAGGCCGGATTTGAACTCAGCTCCTTTTGACTCCAAGGCCAGAGATCTATCCACTGTGCCACCTAGCTGCCCCATCCATTCTAATTTTTGAGGAATTATTGTCTTCAATGAGCTTTTGGATCTCTTTTGCCATTTAACCAATTCTTTTTAAGGCATTCTTCTCCTCATTGGCTTTTTAGGCCTCTTTTGCCATTTGGGTTAGTTTATTTTTAAGGTATTATTTTCTTCAATTTTTTTTTGAGTCTCCTTTAGCAAGCTGTTGACTTGTTTTTCATGATTTTCTTGCATCACTCTCATTTCTCTTCCCAATTTTTCCTCTGCTTCTCTTACATGCTTTTTCAAAATCCTTTTTGAGCTGTTCCATGGTCTGGGACCAATTTATATTTTTCTTGGAGGCTTTGGATGTAGGAGCTTTGACTTTGTTGTTTTCTTCTGGTTGTATGTTTCATTCTTTTTTGTCACCAAAGTAGGATTCTATAGTCTGATTTTTTTTTCTACTGTTTATTCTTGTTCCCAGCCAATTATTTGATTTTTTAACTCTCTGTTAAGGTAGATCTCTGCTTCCATTGTAGAAGGTGTACTGTCCTAAGCTTTAGGGGGTTTGTGCAGCTGTTTTCAGACCTACTGCTGGGGACCTGTAAATTTTCAGTTCTTTAAAGGTGGTATGATCAAAGGAGAGGTGTTTATTCCTTTCCTGGCCTGTGTTCTGGTCTATGAGTGACCACAAACATTCTCTTCAGCCTTGGAACTGTGAGGAGGATTCCTTTTCCACCACTGCCACAAGCTCTACCATGCCAGCACTCCTCCTTGCCCCAGGACCACCACCCAGGTCCCAGCATGGGCAAAGCAAGAAAATCCTGCCTCAGCCCCAGCAAAGAGATCCCTGCCATCTCCCTCTGATCAACTGTTTGATCTCCCCACTGTCTATAGGCTGAGAGCTCCAGAAGCAACCGCTGCCACTGTGGCCACCGCCGTGGTGCTGTGCTAGGGCTAGGGATGAACCATGCTCCTTTTTTACCCTGGTTCAATAGATCTTTCCCGTTGATCTTCTAAGTTGTCTTTGGCATTTGTGGGTTGAGAAGTCTGGAAACTGCCATAGCTGCCCATGATTCAGTCTCCTGAGGGCTGCTCCAGGTTTGCTCTGGCCCTAACTTTGCCTGCAACGCCCAAGCTGAACTGCGCTCCTCTCCCACCCAGAGCAACATACCTTTCCTACCAACCATCCAGGTTGTGTTGGACTGGAAATTTGTTTCATTCTGTCTTTTTGTGGGTTCTGGTACTCTAGAATCTGTTTAGAGTAATTTTTTACAGATATTTGGAGGGGTATGGGGGAGAGCTCAAGCAAGTCACTGCTTTTACTCCGCTGTTTTGGCTCTGCCCCTACCTATCCAGTTTTTATAAACAATTTCTCAGTTATATTTTCTCAAACAAATTTGCCATTAACTTATTTTTCTATGGAAAGAAGGTAGCTAAAATCTCATTGTCTGATATAAGATTTCCTTTTTTTTTGTAATAGTTGGAGTGTGAGGTTACTTACATCTGCATTGGTATAAAAACCTCAGTGGTCATAGGAGAGGAAATAGAGTATATAAACCAGACTTAGAGAAAGAGCAGTCATCTCTTTCCTTCTCTACCCTCAAAGCTCTATATTCTTTTTTTTTGAAGTTCTATATTCTTAATAAGTTTCAATGGTCCAGTTATTCTATTTTTTTTTTTACAATTCACTTAAACAAAATATAGTTTTTACCACTCTCGTGTGGATGAAATAAGAGACTCTTTCTGAACAGATTTTCCCAAGTAGAATGTAAGACCATTGAGTTCAGAGAATATATCTTTACATCCTACAATACTTAGCACATAGGTGCTAATGACTCTATGAGAAATCAAGAAATTATAAAACAAAACAAAAAGAACGAAAAAAGATAAAAGACAGTGTGAAATATCTCACTGGAAAAACAACTGACCTGGAAAATAGATCCAGGCAAGAGAATTTTAAAATTATTGGACTACCTGAAAACCATGATCAAAAAAAGAGCCTAGACATCAACTTTCAAGAAATTATCAAGGTAAACTGCACTGATATTCTGGAACCAGAGGGTAAAATAGAAATTGAAAGAATCCACCAATCACCACCTGAAAGAGATCCAAAAAAGAGGACTCCCTGGACTATTATAGCCAAATTCCAGAGTTCCCAGATCAAGGAGAAAATATTGCAAGCAGCCAGAAAGAAACAATTCAAATATTGTGGAAACACAATCAGATAACACAAGATAATAGGTGGTCAACAAATATCTTTTGAATGTCCAACACACCTTTGAGTGTTGTTGTTGATACTTGGGTCATCATTTCTGCTTTCAATAACTATCAGTGATAAGTGACTAAAAAAGTGCCTGATTCGTGTCTATAAGTGATTTTAGAATGGTTTGGCACACAAAACCAAAAGAAGTCAATGCTACATCTTAAAAAGCAACTATAGTGGATTAAAATTCATTGACTCACAGGTGTAAAATCTTCAAGAGACCTTGGTAATCATATAATTTAATCCACTCATTTCTCTTATGAGGTAACTGTGACCTTGAGGGACTAAATGACTTGTGAAAAGTCACAGAACTAGAAATGAATAAAACTAGGGTTCAAAACTTGGTTCCCTAGGACTTCATTTCCAGTATTTTTCTTATCATGTTAATGCTACCTCTTTCACTACCTCTTCCCCTCAATACATGAACACTATATGATCTGTCATTTCATCAGCATAAGGAACTTCCAGTGTGGAATTCATTCCATCAAACCTTCTGTGACTTAGTATAACACCCAGGGACTCATGCTGAGGCACATACAGCTTGAATGACTCATTCAGACTCACACAGCTAGTAAGAAATTATTTTAAAACATTTTTCCTGGTTCTAAGCCAAGCATTCTATCCACTACACAATTATGTCTTTACCCATTAATTTTTCACCTGTCATGTGTGAAGTTAATTTAGTGGGCAATAATTTTTGTACATTAAAAATATGTGAGGATGCATGAATATTATCTGTATTAATAAAACCCTAGACTTTGCTAGTTTTTTTCTTTGGAATGAATCTTCAAAATGGAATATAGTAGGTTTCTTATTTGCCCATGAAATGTTAATTTTCATATGATAATTTCTTCAAAGATTAAGCTATCAATAGTATGGGTCATCTCATACTAATCAAATAATTATTCTAGTTGTTAGCCAGGATAGTCTTCAATTAGGCCAGATATAGTATCATAGTATTTATAAAATAACTTCCAGAATTAAAGATGCAAAATGAATAAATGCTGCTTTTTGAAGACTAAACCTTTTTTTAACCATATATTTTTATCTGATATCCAGACCATAATATATACAAACCATGAAATTCATAACTATTACATGAAAAAATATAAAGACATATTAAATACTTTTAGATTAGCCAGGAGGTTAAGCATCCATTGTTAAGTGCTGAAAAAGTACAAAGAAATTAACTCTTAAATTAGATATGTCACCTGAATATAGGTAACACACCAAGAAAAGAACAAATAGAATCAAGAATAGTAAACACATTTCCCTACTGTGAACTTGTAAAAGTTGAATTGATTTGTTGCTGTTGGTTTTTTTTTTTTTGCCATTATTGCTCCCAGGAAGACTGTATACATAAATTTCCAACTTTTATCCCTGCAATTACACACCAGATGTAACTCCCTCAAGTGTTATCTTAGGCAACGTTTCATCATTGATTAGTATCTGAGCTGGTTAATGCTGCAGGAAAGTATAAAAGAATGCCCATTTGAATAAATGAAAAACTAAGTGCTAAATGTTTTCTAACACTTTATGTGTTTCTTTCTTGCTTTAGTTTCCTTTATTGGATTACATTTTCTAAGATATGGAGGAAACTTTATCAGAGATTAAACAATGATCTGTGGACCCCACTTAGAGTGGCTTTATTTTATGAGCTCTATACTATATACATAGTTAATTTCTCATATCCACTTTTTTTCTTCCAAAGTTATGACTTTCAACTGGTAAAAGAAATTACAATGCCCCTTGTGCTGACTTTTTAAGGACTGTGCTTTCTTATATTCCTTAAAAAAGAATTACATTATGTCAATATTACATTGAATTTATATGTCCTTTAAATTTTACACTTTCCTCTCAAGAATATAATGAGGTTTGTTTATTCTAGGAAGGATTAGCCTGGAGATAACTTAAAAGGGACCTTCAGTAAGAGAGATAATTTGATCTGTTTGCCCTAGAAGACAAGTATAAGTGGGTGGTTGCCAAGAAGCATTTGCCATCCAAACAAGAAAAGCATTTCTAACAAACTACCAGCTATCCCCCTATGTAATGGACCGCATCAAGATGTGGGGAAGGGCTCACTGGAGATTTTCAAGCCAAGGCTATGACCAGTTCGTGAGTATGGGGTGTGTGTGTGTGTGTGTATGTGTGTGTGTGTGTGTGTGTGTGTGTGTGTGTGTGTGTGTG